>NW_026867340.1:0-158149 GCF_026571515.1 Ruditapes philippinarum | reverse complement strand
TTTAAACATTAAACAAAGTCAATCTTCAAAGTAGTTTACTCGATACTACAAAAGTATCTTTAGTAACTTATATAATAAACAAGAGGGCCATGATGGCCCTGAGGTCGCTCACCTGTATATAGGCCCCCCCACCCACCCCCGGCCAATTTTTACCCAAGGGCTTTTATTTGTTTATTTGAACAGACTTGGAAGACACCCATAAGAAGATGTTTCATGCTAAACATCTAGCTCATTGGGTTTTTTAAAAGAAGATTTTTAAAGTTTTTACTATACACATATAGTTAAAAACAATGACACCCCTGGGGCAGGGCCAGTTTTGACCCCGGGGCTTTTATTTGAACAAACTTTGTAGATATTTACTTAAAATGTTTCATGCTTAATATCTAAACTCTAGCTATTTGGGTTTTTTCAAAGAAGATTTTTAAGTTTTTTGCTATTACACATATAAGGAAAATCAATGACCCCCCCCCGGGCGAGGCCAGTTTTGACCCCAGGGCTTTTATTTGAACATACTGGTAGACACCCATTTAGAACATGTTTCATGCTAAATATCTTAGCTCTAGCTTATTGAGTTCTTTAAAAGAAGATTTTTTAAGTTTTTACTATATGCATATAGGGAAAATCAATGACCCCCTGGGGCGGGGCCAATTTTGACCCAGGGCTTTTATTTGAACAAACTTGGTAGACGCTCATTAGAAAAGATGTTTCATGCTTTAATATCTTAGCTCTAGCTCTTTGGGTTCTTTTAAAGGAAGATTTTTTTAAGTTTTTACTATATGCATATAGGGAAAATCAATGACCCCCGGGGGCGGGGCCAATTTGACCCCAGGGCTTTTATTTGAACAAACTTGGTAGACATTCACTAGAAGATGTTTCATGCTTAATATCTAAGCTCTAGCTCTTACGGTTCTTTAAAAGAAGATTTTTAAGTTTTACTATATGCATATAGGGAAAATCAATGACCCCCGGGCGGGGCCTATTTTAACCCCAGGGCTTTTATTTTGAACAAACTTGGTAGACACTCACTAGAAGATGTTTCATGCCAATATCTTAGCTCTAGCTCTTTGGGTTCTTTAAAAAGAAGATTTTTTAAGTTTTACTATATGCATATAGGGAAAATCAATGACCCCCTGGGGCGGGGCCAATTTGACCCAGGGCTTTTATTTGAACAAACTTGGTAGACACTCACTAGAAGATGTTTCATGCCAAATATCTAAGCTCTAGCTCTTAGGGTTGTTTAAAAGAAGATATTTAAAGATTTTTCTTTCGGTTGCCATGGCAACCAGAGTTCTGCATGGAATTAAATTCTTTGAACAATTTTTAAAGGTGACCACCAAAGGAACATTCCTGTGAAGTTTGGATGAAATTGGCTTAGTGGTTTATGAGGAGATGTCATTTAAAGCAAAAGTTTACGGACGGACGACGGACGACGGACGGACGACGGACGGACGGACGGACGGACGCCGGACGAAAAGCGATCACAAAAGCTCACCCTGTCACTTTGTGACAGGTGAGCTAAAAAATCCGGTAGCTTAAAAAGAGAGAAAAAGAATAAGATTAAATTCAACAACAGAATATTAAAATAATTCACATTAGACTGGAACAAGAAAATCACAATTATAAATATACATGGGATGCCACTTTTTTCAAAATCCAAAGTTACACCCACCTTTAAAATACGTAAGTTTAGTTTTCAATAAAAATATTTTTTTTGGGGGGGGGGGGGGGAAGGCAGGGATGGGGTTTAAAAATGGAAACTCATAAATACTCAGCACAATAAATTAATAGTAAATCAAGACCTCTATTCAGCTTAAAAGATCAAAATGTCAAACAAAGCTTTAGTCTGATATCAATTTTTGTGCTTTTTTCAGCTTTGGCACAACAGTCAAAACAATGAGCTACAATTTTCGAACAAAATATAATAATACAGGTAAATTGATGGGATATTTTCAATGGCACTGACTATCCCACTTCAACTGAGAAAATTCCCCATGATACATTACTTATATATCTGCATTTTCTTCGCCCCAAAAAGAGGTCTTGCTAGAAAAGACTGGTAAATAATATATATATATATATATATATATATATATATATATATATATATATATATATATATATATATATATATATATATATATATATATATATATATATATATATATATATCACAGACTCTTGGATAACCCTGGCAAGACGGGCAATTGATTGTGCCGTCCCTGTATATCATCATGTGAGGCAGAGTGGTTAAGCAGTAAAAAACTATTTTACCACATCAGTCTCATCCTGAGTACGATATAAAACACTTGCTAAAGAGATAGAAACAACACTCAAGACCATTTTAAAGTCAGTACCCAAACCTTAGTATAAACTTGCAACCATGAAATTTAAAAACAATCTTACATTTTTCATACACGACTTGTACATAGAAAATCTAAAATCTTAATACTGTAATACATCAAGATTATTTTATTTATATTTTAAAATTGTATATTATCTGATAAGGTTCACCGAACATTGTCCTGTATACATGCGTTCAAAGAAGATTTTTATTGTTGTAATGAGTATGTGAGGTCTTACTTTGGAAAAGACCGAGAACAGTGTTTTAATGAGGTGATGAGGTCTCACTCTTGTAAAGATTGATGACATTGTTCTAATAAGGTTATAAGGTCTTACTCTGGGAAAGACTGATGACATTGTTCTAATAAGGTTATGAGGTCATTTTCTCGGAAATTATGTTATGAGGTCTTACTCTTGGAAAGATTGATGACATTGTTGTTATAAGGTTATGAGGTCATTTTCTCGGAAATTATATTATGAGGTCTTACTCTTGGAAAGATTGATGACATTGTTGTAATAAGGTTATGAGGTCATTTTCTCGGAAATTATGTTATGAGTTTTTACTCCGGGAAAGATTGATGACATTGTTCTAATAAGGTTATGAGGTCATTTTCTCGGAAATTTAGTTATGAGGTCTTACTCTTGGAAAGATTGATAACATTGTTGTAATAAGGTTATGAGGTCTTACTCTGGGAAAATTGAAATCATTGTTGCAATGAAGTTATGAGGTGTTACTCTGGGATAGATTGATGACATTGTTGAAATAATGTTATAAGGCTTTCTTTAGGGATTCTGTGTTTATCTATTTCACTCTGCGACAGATTAAAAACATTGTTGTAATGGAGTGATGAGGTCATATTCTGGGAAAGATTGATAATGACGTTGTTTCCAGATATGTTCAAATTGAAAGAGGATTATATTCACAGCAAAATTCTGAAAATTAAGCAATATACCTTTCTTAAGAATCTGATCTTGAACGAAACATTCGTCTTTTATTGACGAAATATAGACATTATTTTGAGGCAATTATTGAAAGATACATAAGGAAGAAAATGAAGATAAAATAATAATGGCAGCAAAATAACACAAGTAGCGACGGAGAAGACGACGACGATGCTGTTGATTATGATGATGACTTTGATGATGAAATTAATTAAAACCGACCGTTTTTCGTCAAAATTGAAAACAGGATATACCTATCGCTCGATACTTTGTTCAAAATCATTTATTTGTTTTTGCATCAAACAGTATGAACGAAAATATGGACAAATATCGTAAGAAGAACAAAACGAATTCAGAAAAAAAGAAATAAATATCAAATTTCATTGGCTTATTTTATTCCCTGTGACAAAATAATGATCTGGTAATTTTACCCGGCTGTCTTTAAGGTATTTAAATGGTTACATTAATCGATGAATGGTTAACTGAAAAGCTTTTGAAATGGATATAATAATTTTCACGGCCTGCGCACTTAGTGTAATTTATACTCTGACACAAGATTTATTTTATTTGAGATAATATTTTGACAAAAATCAGTTTGTTTCATAGGTGAAAGCCTTTATTTTTTTTAACTTTATACTTTTATTAATTCGTTATGGTTATTGTTAAATGAATAAATTAATACGAGATAATACAAAATTAAAATAAAAGATAAGAATGTTTAGAATGTTTAATGCATTATTACAAAAAAAGAAAAGAAAAAAATACGGCCGTATTCATTTTCTGAACATATATATCTGGGTTGGAATGCCATTATCATATCTCGCCATTGTAACGTAAAAGAGGTTTGGCAATGACTTCAGTAGAACGTAATAAATTGCACAGCTGATTCACTTACTGCTCATTGTTCACCGTGAGGGTTCAGTCACGCATGAATTACCCCATTTTTACATGAGGTAACATGACTGATCCCTCATAACCCCCAATCTTCAAATGCTGACAAACAGGCGGAAGCCTACGACTCTTGGGAAACAATAACTTACATGCAGCTTTCCATATCTGACAAAGTCTTGCATTTTTTAAACCTTTTTAGTAGCCGTAACTAAATTTCAACATAAAAAGAATAGTATGAAATATTTTCTTTGAGAGACTCCATGATCATGTACGTGCGTGCTTTAAGCATTTAGATCAAAAGCTCGACGACATCATTATTTTTTTCCTTCGTGACAATACAAGTAGGGCGCATAAATGAGCCTCTTTCAGACTCAGATAGTCTGATATTTACACTGTATTCAAAATTCTCATTACTAAGTGCTCTTTTTCTTTTTTAACATGTCTCTTACAGAAAAAATGCAGCCATCAAAATTAAATCATAAATATTAATATAAATTAAAAATTATTTTCGATGTCACATTTTTTTAATAAGGCCATTAAATATTTATTTTCGTTTTTCATTCATACATTATTGAGAGCACGTCATCATTTCCTATCTTAGTAATTGTAAAACAAAATAGTTTTATCTATAATCTGTATTAATGATATAAGATCTGTAGAAACAAAGAATGAACGTTACAAGGGAGACAATCCGTCTAGATTGTTTATTAGATGTTTACCAGATTGTCTATATGCTTGTTTGTCCCATAATTATTGTACAACAATCATAAAACATTTGTCATGTAAAAAATGGCATATCTACAGAATTAAAAAAAAACCATACTGTTATTATTCAACCTCCGTCATCGTGCACAGTGTCTAGATCTACTTAACTTAATGTCTCTGTGATTTTGTTTAAATATTACAGCTATGTTGATCTTTTAAAATAGGAAAAAAATTTGAAACGTAGGGTTTAGAAAATCAAAATTTTCTGGGACAAAAATATTTGATTTAAACATTTTAACAAGGTCTGTTTATTCTATACATGTAGACCTACATGGAAGATGAGAAATCCGATTGTTTTACATTTTCAAATTGTTTCCAATCTTAAACATAGATATACTTACAGTTTCCTGCAAAAAATGAACAAAATTCTTAACAACATCTGACATTATTTTTAATATTTACATGATTTAACGGATCATTTTTTGTTTACGCGCACCATTGTTTTAAAACTTGTGTAACGCCATTTGATTAAAAGATGCTGACAGTTTAGAAGAGTTAAGTGAAGAGTAACAGTTACAGTTCTTCAATGGATAATTCGTGCCAATTGTCACCTAATTCCAATCTGTTACCTATCAAAAAAGGTTCAAAAGGGTAATTTGGATTAGATAATGCAAAATGGCCATAACTCAAATCAGTTATCATTACTTTTGACAGTATTTTCATTAAGAATTTTTATGTTCTTTCTACATGAAGTCTTAGCTTAAGTCTCAATATAAGGCCTAGTTTTAAGCAAACAATAAAATGCCATCAAAGTGCGAGAAAGGAAAACAAACCAGAATCATTTTTAAGGAAGAACACACTTTAAAAAAACAAGTAAATATAACAGCAAGTTTGAGTATTAAACAGGTATTATTTCCTAGAGGAATAAGGGCTACCTGTTCACCCATGGCAACATCAAGACCAGTGTATATCTAATGATGAGTATTGGGGGAGACACGCCCACTGCAACCGTCCCCCGAAACACCCTCACCCTTTAAGCATAGCAAAGTTCCAGAATACATGCATACAATTATAGTAAAAGAAAAATAACCTACACGAATGATCACTCCTGCATATAAAAACATTTTCCTGAAGATGAAAAAAAAACCTGATGCATTCTAGCACTTTTATCAATGTCCAATATTATGAAAATACTAAAATAAGAAAAAGGGCATAATAGAAATTTAACACATGAAGGTTTTTGCTAAAAAATTGTTTGGTTTCATTACATACAGCTAAGACTATTGTTTAAGTTTGGAGGCGTTATATAATGCATTTAAAGGCATTTTGACCTTAAGCCGCCTCTTTATGACAACCCCGACATTTGAATGAATTCAACATCCACAGAGTGATAAGATATTTACCATCAACTGCCGTTCTGCAGACAAGGTGCGTATAATCAAAATACATCGGCCACGTCAAGTTCAGCTACTTTTCTACAAGTTGTTCACTAGCATCGAGAAATAAATGTAACGTCTCTGGTGAAACTGTTCTGTCTTTAACCAACTTAGATATCATGAGTTTAGTCGTATACATGGATATCTTAAAATATTTTATATGATAATAGCTGAATTCAATACCTTGTTAAATAAAAATTGAAGCTAATCGAAATTGTACAGTTTTTATTTCTGCACTGTAAAAATACTAAATTATTTAATACTTCAAATGCATTATTATTCATTGGACACCAATTTCGTTGTTTTCATGGATAGGTCAATCAACAAATTTAAGATCAAACAAAGTTTCATTTTATCTGCTTTAAGATTATTTTACATTACATTATTTATATTTTACCTTTTATAAATAAACTAGACTGTCAACAAACGTAGGAGCCCACACAAAAATATTGTTATTGACAAAACCACAAAATTTCATTTCCACGGAATTTAGTGAATTTACAGTACTCCGTCTAGTGAAATTATGAGATATATTTTAACAGCAAAGTATACAAAGATAAAGGATATTTAAACTTGGCAGGTTTTATTTGTTTTATTCCGAACAAAGAAATATATGATAAAATTCTATTTGCAACAATGGATTCTATATAGCACCCAGCTGTAAATTAAAAATTCATAAAACGTTAAAATATCTGTAAATTTGAAGGTAAAACTTAATGAGATAATAAGTTTTAAGATAACCATTCAAAATTAACTAGAAGGGTTTTTGTCACAAAAACATATGTCCACCAAAACTATGTATGGTCACTCATGTGAAGTTTCATTAAAATCCCACCAGTAGTTGGACCTGTAAAGGCTGGACAAGATCTTTTTTATGTTAAGCTCAGGCGTCCATTTTGTGCAGCGAAGCAGAATGTGACAGTGATGTGCACAACTACACATGGTACTGATCACTCCTGTAAAGTTTATTTGACAACCCACGAGTAGTTTGACATGTGAAGGGCGTACAAGAATTTTCTATTTTTACCTCTGGCGGCCATTTTGTGCAGCGAAGCAGAACGTACCGGTGATGTGCACAACTAGGAATGGTACTGATCACTCCTGTAAAGTTTGATTGAAATCCGACCAGTAGTTTGATCTGTGAAGGGCGGACAAGATTTTTCTATTTTTAGCTCTGACGGCCATCTTGTGCAGCGAAGTGGAACGTGCCAGTGATGTGCACATCTAGGGATGGTACTGATCACACCTGTAAAGTTTGGTTGAAAACCCACCTGTAATTTGACCTGTGAAGGGCGGACAAGGTTTTTCTATTTTTAGCTCTGACGCCCATTTTGTGCAGCGAAGTGGAACGTGCCGGTGATGTGCACAACTAGGGATGGTACTGATCACTTCAAGAAAGTTTGATTAAAATCCCACCAGTAGTTTGACCTGTGAAGAGCGGACAAGCTTAATGCCAGCGGACAACGACGGACAGACAGACAGACGGCGAAGACAAAATAATATGTTTCCAAAATTTTTGGGAGACATAACTATATAACTTCTTACAGCAAAATCAAGCAAAATTCAGACATTTGACTTTGAATGTCAAGGCAATTTATGAATAAAAGTCAAGGTTAGTTTAGTGTTCCAGAGGATCTTGTTGGTAAGTATGAAGACAATTCATCAAGAAATAAAAACGCATGATCGATGTTAAAATATTTGGACAGCAACGGTAAAATGCAAATCAACTGCTACTGTTACCTGAATGCCCATATGACCTTGACAATAACTCCTTTTTTCAAATAAGATATATGACTAAATTTTCATCAAAAGAATTATCTTTACATAATTGTTTGTACATTAATATAAATTTTCTCATTAAAATTCCGAAAATTTTCACACAAACAATGCAGTCATTACTTAAGTGTTTTTTAATAGTTACCGTCTTCAAATTTCTAATTATTATACAAAATTCATACCAATGTAAGCATTATATGCAAACTATGTCAGTTGTGTAAACAATAAGTATGCTTTCTTAATTTCTTGTGTCTTCCATAATTTTAGATTGCAATGTCTGAAAAAACAATTTTAATTGTATCTAAAAGTTAACCAATGATAAATTAAAAACTCCCCTAATAACGATATTTAAGGGACCATTAAGGTTTAAAGAGGCAGCCAAATTGAAAACAAGGATCAGGATTGGGGCAACATCATTTTATACGGCATATCTTCTTAAGTGATATCTTTTTAAGAGACGTTTACTAAACAGTTATTTTTCTCTGTAAACCTGATTGTACATGCAATAGTCTATAGATATTTTTGAATCATATGTTTACTGAATAATTTCCCAATTGGTTAAATAGATAGAACTTTATATTTTTATTTATTTCTTTATTATGTGTCTATTTTTCTTAAATTAACAGGGGAAATAACTAGAAATAAATTTTACGACAGGAAGAAGAAGTCATTTCCCCTTTATATTTTCATTCAAAACAAAAATAGAAAGTAAAAATAGTATTATTCCCAACTTTTTCTTGTCAAACAGAAAGTCAATACAATGTATTGATTATTTTCATTAAACAGTATCTAATCCAAGTAAATTTAAGATTTATCTTTAATCACATAATTTCACATTAAAATCAGTAGATTTTATAGAAGAACATATATCAGTTAAGTCTTATAATTCCATTTATATTTTCTTTTAAGTGGGGAAATAATCAAATATAATTTTATAACAGGAAGAGGAAATCAATTATTTCCCCTTCAATTTTTTAGTCAAAACCAAAAGAGGAAGTAAAAATAGTAAAATTTCCAACTTAAAATCTTGTCAAACAGAAAGGTAATACGATTTCCTGATCATTTTCACTAAAAATATTCAATCCAACTTTCAAAGTAAGTTAAAAATATCTTTAAACACATATTTTCACATTAAAATAAGTACATTGTTACAGATGCATATCAATTAAGTCTAATAGTTTCATTTATATTTTCTTTTAAGAATGGAAATAATCAAATATTATTTTACAATAGAAATAAGAAGTGAATTATTTACCCTTTATATTTTCATTCAAAACCAAAGGAAGAAGTAAAAAAGAGAAAATTTCCATTTTTTATCTTGTCAAACCGAAATTTAATACATTTTCTTGATTATTTTCACTAAATGATATCCAATCCAACTTTCAAAGTTAGTTTAAATTGATCATTTAATACATAATTTCACTTAAAAATAAATACATTATTATATCAGAAATTATTTAATTGAATATTATTAAGTTAGCCAATGTTTAATAAATTATCTTACAATTCAAGTTACAATCTTAGTATGACACTGAAAACTTTAAAACTGATACTGATATCTACCTCAATCATATAAACTGTCATAGAATTAAAAATGGCTGCCTTGTACTGTTTTGATCTAAGGCATCAAGGACAAATAAGGAACAAGTAGAGGAATGTGACATTATAAACTTAGGAATGTGACATTATAAACTTATTGACTGACAATAACAATTTTACATTTTACTTATGTATTACAGAATGTTTCAAGAACCTGACTACAGAGAAAACCTATCATTGATGTTATCACAGGTTTTAGATGACATTGGTGTCAATGAAAGCATAGTGATAAGAAGGAGAAGAATGAACATGCTGACAGAGACTATGAATTATATCACAAACAGGTTAATTAATCAAAATTTGACTGTATATTATCTTGGGAGTCAGAGTGAAGGTACAACTACTATAGGACTACACTCCGATTCTGATATACTTATCTGTGATTATGGTTACAATATAATACAAGACTGGTCAGAGTGGGAGCATTGCAAAACAAACTACCTCATGATACAGGATGAGAACACCACCCCTGGTTATTGTTTCTTACAACTGCTCCGACATGATGAACCTTTTCCTGCCACTGTCATTCCTGATAGACACCATATAACAGATAGAAGTGGACGAATTTTGTTGAAAAACACAAAAAGTAATGGTATCATTCCGGGTTCTGTAGATCACGGACCCTCAAATGCTATACAAGGACAACCTGGAATCGTCGATAAAGACCATGTGTTAGCTTATCCTTGTAAATCATGGCCTCAATCAGCATCATGTTGGTTAGAGAGACAAGGTATTGGTAGATGGCCAACACAAGACATGAGAAGATATGCAGCCAGTACAGGGTGTTTTGTTGTTGCAACTGGAAGTAAGGTCGGTGTTTATCCAGAACTGGAATGGAGAATATCTACGTCCCTGGCAGAAAGATGTTTGATGTCAAATCTAAATATAACACAAATAAGGTGCTATGTATTATTGAAAATAATTCTTAAATCCTTCCTTAATCCTCAGGCAGAAATCAATATATCAAGTTTCATGTGTAAAACAGTTCTATTACATTGTATAGAAAACACAGAGCAAAGTATATGGAAAAATAACAATTTATTTACATGTTTAACATACTGCTTATTAGAATTACATGCTTGTGTACAGAATGACTGTTGTTCACATTTCATTGTCCAAGAAAACAATTTAATGGCAGGGCAATTTACAGCTGAAAAAAAACATGACCTTTTAAAATATATAACTGAATTGATACAGAGTGATGGAAATGGGTTACTTATAATAGATATCGATGATCTTGGTCAAAGACTGCAGGTTAAACTGAACATGGTACCACATGGAGGATACAATTTTCAGTCTTTACTTGAAATACATAAAAATTTAATGATCCAAACATATGTAAACATTGCAAACATTGCTGGTCAAACAGGCGAATGTCATAAGTTTGTTTTATACTATTTACACAATAAAAGCATTATGACAATTAAGCAATCTGTTAGTAAACTTATGACCTTCAGAGATAATGGTAATAGATTTCAACATGCTGCATTCAAGATTCTAGCACCTTTTATCTTTACTACATATGGATCTGTCCTGGCATCTTCCAGCATTGGTGAAAATAATCAAGTGTCACCTGAAGCACTGGTCTGGTTATCAGCTGGTTTAAACTCAGATATCTCATCTAGCAGACTTAAATTGGCATCAGTATTCTACAGTACAGGTAATATGGAGAAAGCTGAACTTATTCTGATACACACTGAACAACAATATTATTCGTATCCTCTTTTACCTATCTGTAACTGCTTGCATAAGCAAATACATGTAACAGCAGAATTCATGTGGGTATGTGGTGAACAAAGTGAGGATTGTATTAAACATATAACAGCATTTTGTGTCAGATTTATGCATCAAGAGATCAACTGTGTTCCTCGTGAACTACAATATGAAATGTTCAGATCTACACAAGATGACATGATACACAGAGATAAGTATAGAGACTATTGGATGAACTGGGCTGTAGTTGACTCTTTACCTTTCCTGTTCTTTCTACAATACAAGATCTACAGTCATCTACAAAAACACCAAGATCAGCAACAAGCGCTTAGTAAACTTATAAGAATCATAGTAACGGATAAGAACCTTGAACATAGAGAAACAGCATTCAACATTTTAGGACAATGTATGGAACAAGAAAACACACATCAACAGGCATTAAATTGCTACCTGCTTTCTCTTCAGCTAAGGGCAAGAAACAATGCAGCAAAGTTCCATATATGTAAGCTCTTTTCTAGGATATTGGCTGGCCGTTAAAACATGTGGTCAAAAGCAGACAATTTTAAGACTTGAATTTCTATTGATCATAGTTATAATTCTTGTGTGTATCAAGTGATTCAAATGTCAAAATATGTGTTTTTATAATTCTTTTTGTTACACTCTAATGATTTTCACATGAATTATCAAATCAGAAAAAGATATCTTAATAGAACGATTTTAGTATTCTAACAATACAATTCTGTTTCTAAAAGCAAACAAATCAACAATTTAAACAAACCTTGGAAAATAAAAAATAACAGAAAAAACTGTATTTAAATAATTATTTTTTTAAGAATATCTGTGTAGCCACATTTGATGTTTAGTTCAAGAATAAATCATTTACATTAAAAATGACAAAGATAAGAACATGCAGAAGAACATCTATGTGTCGGCCTTCGATTAATCAATTTGCTCGATTTGTCGAAAAAAAATGAAAGCCCCAATTTTCCGCCTATATATTCATGATAAATGAGTCGAAATTTTATGTGTAGAATTTTTCGATGTGTCAAAGTTTATTCCTGGTACGTATAGAATTGATCGAGTGCTAATTACCACAAATAAGCCGAAGTCCTTTAGTTATTTTGACGTCTTTGATCTCGAGAAATTTTAACACATTTTCCGCCTACTTGATGATTGACAATTAATTGTCTGACAAATGTTAATTACTTAAAAATTTTCCAACAAAAAGTTTGTGGTGAAGACAAATCTATTGACTCTGATTCCACAGAAATGACCAAGTAGAAATCTAAACTTCAGACCTATCTGACTCAGAATGTGAACCACAGAACATTTACAATGCTGTTGAAACTGGCCAGTTCTTTAGAATGTTGCTAATTCAAAGATGTTCAGTGCCTGGGTGGTAAAATAAAAAGGATGGCTTAGCAATTATGGTTTGCGCAATCATGATAGAGTCTGAGAAAGAACCGCTTTTTGAGATAGGAAAATGATCTTTCAAAAAATCTAAAAAAAAATCAACTAGGAAGTGTCTGACCTCTGGTGTTTCGTTTGAACAATACACATCAGCCAATGGCAGTGTTCTAGTATGCGCTTATCTCACTGACAAGGAAATCATTAATGACGTTTTTTTACAATGTCAATCTCATGATGAAACTCTTCTTGATGATAACAACGACAATGAGCTGCATACAAGACTAGGAGTGACAATTTTCGAAATCATGACTGGTTAGTTGCTATTACTTAGGGAAAACAACAGTTCCAAAAGATGTGTACATATAAAGAAATACAAAGACCCCTGGGCGGGCCAATTTTGACCAAAATGCTTTTATATGACAAACTTTGTAAACACTCACTGGAAGATAGTTCATGCTAAATATCTAAGCTCTAGTTCTTTGTGTGTGTTTTTTTTTTTTTTGGGGGGGGGGGAATATATCATTTAAGTTTTTACTATATATATTTAAGAAAACCCTATAAGCCCCAAAAGCGAGGACAATTTTGGCCATAGGGCTTTTACTTGAACGAGTTTGGTAGACACTCAAAAGAAGTTGTTTCATGATTGAGATCTAAGTTCTAGCTAGTTTTTCAAAAGACGATTTTTTAATATTTTTGTTTTAGTTTCCATGGCAAAAAGAGTTCTTCATAGAATTTAATTCTTTGACCACCAAAGGAACATTCCTGTGAAGTTTGGATGAAATTGGCTTAGTGGTTTATGAGATGTCCTTTTAAAGTAAAAGTTTATTGACCGCAACGGACGAAAAGCGATCAGAAAAGATCACCTTGTCACTTTGTGACAGGTGAGCTTAAAATGCAGTGCTCTCCATCATATCAGATGCATTAATCGCCGTAATAATGATTTTTATAGGAAGCCGTTGCTAGAAAAACTTCTGTCAAAATATTACGCAGAACCGAAGACAATGATATTGGAATACCTTGAAATTCCATTCCTTTATTGCAGTAATATTATACATTTGTTAACAATAGTGGAATATCATGAATTTCCGTTCGTATTTTGTATTATATGTATGTCTCTTGTTGTAGTCATAATCTCCGTAGGCAATACACAAAAAAGGAAAGAAATGTTACGATAAACCTTAAAGTTTGTGGAAGAGAACTGGATCGCCGACATGAAAAAAGTCAAACTTAAACTCATTTATTAGTCATAACTCTGACAAAATTTTTATCGGAAAATGTCGTCATTCCTGTAAAAATGGATGAAATTGCACAAGTGATATTTGGGAAGTCCGAACAAGAGTTTGACAAACAGACATACGACAAAGACACTGCCCTAAACCTTTTTACGATGTGAACATTAGCACATTAACAATAAATTTCTTTGGGTCATGCCAGTAGTTGAATATTTTTGCGACTAAAATAGAAAACTGAACCAATTATTAATTTAGAACTGCCACTGCCATGGCGTGAATACCCAAGCATACCACTGTCAACAGAATCAACAGTGGTCATTTAAAGTTTAAGGACAACCTCCAAGCCAAATATGATGGTAGTAAGCCAGTGCATTGCTATGTTATGTATTCTACATGTTTTAGTGGCAAATATTAAAGTGACCTTTACCTTTAACCTACTGACCTCAAAACTGAAACTGCCACTGTATGACTTGAATATCCCCATTCATGCAGCTTTACCTGCGGTTGTTTTATGATGAATATATGAGAACGTAATTAATTGTTTCAAATGCGAAAATATCAAAACCAATACAATGTGGACAGGCACTCTTATGCATTTGAACAGACAAGCTTATTGTTGTAAAATCCCCTGTGACCTTGACCTTTGGCACTGTCACCTAAGGATCTATAGGGGTCATGTAATAGTCATAACCAACCTCAATACTAAATATGAAGTCTGATGACCAAAGCATTCTTAAACAATTGAGCGCACAAGCCTTTGAACTAAAGGTCTCTGTGACCTCGACTATTGACCCAGTGACTTCAAAATAGATAGGATCACTTAATGGTCAAGATCAACCTCCATACCAAATATGAAGACTGTGGTCAAAGGATTCTTAAGTTATTTGGCGGACAAGCCTTTTTTTCGTCAAGGCCCTACTGACCTTGACCTTTGACCTCAAAATCAATAGAGGTCATACACAAACCATAACAAACCTCAATACCAAATATGAACTCAACAGCAACATGGGTCACCAAATGGTCATGACCAACCTCCATGCCAAATATGAAGACTGTGGGTCAAAGGAATCTTAGGTTATTGGACGGACAAGCCTTTAGAAGTCAAGGCCTCTGACCTTTGACCAGGAGACCTGAAAATCAAAAGGGATCATCTAATAATCATGATTAACCTCAATATAAAAACATATGAATACTGTGGGTCAAATAATTCTTTAGTTATTGGGCTGACAAGATTTTTTAGTCAAGGCCCCTGTAACCTTGACCTGTGGACCTTGAAATCAATAGGGGTCATCTGCTAATCATAACTAACCTCCATGCCATATATGAAAACGGACAGCTGGACGGACAAGCTGATTCCATTGAACACCCCCTTAAAACTTGCTGTGCAGGGGTATAATAATATAATGTTATTTTGACTTAACTCTTGGGGTTTGATGGGGAAAACATCACTTAAGAAAAGTAAAAAAAGGTTGATAATAATAAATGACACACGCTTTAGAAGACTGACATCAAACTATCACAAATGCTTTAATTTTAGGACTAGCTCAGCTTGACAGCGTTACATATACCAGTGCTTAAATAAATTTGTTAGTGCTCAAATAAAACAGTAGATCTACCAAAATTTATATGTAAGTCACAAACTTGCATTCCATACAATTGTTGTCAGTTGTGTAAAGGACATTTTAAAACAAAGCATGATTATTTTAAGAATTATTTTTCCAATTCAAGTTACATGTTATATAATAATATATTTATATATACAAAATTTAGCTTGCACAAAAAACAATATAAAAATAGTATAAATGATAAAAATGAACAGTTCAATAGTCAAATTTCTTTTAAAAACTTATTATATAGCGGGACAAATAAACATGAAATAAAAAAGTAAGTATTAAAAAAAAATCAAAGGTTATTTTTTAAATAAAATCATGTATATTATACTCAAGCAGGTTTTAAACATGTTCAAGGATGTAAGCATGCCTGACAGACAATATGTTACTATTTATAGCTATTTACACAATGTTACTATTTAAAGCTAGTCAAACAATATGTTACTATTTATAGCTGTGTAGTTACTAAAAATACGCAATATGCTGTATGAGGACTTAAATAGGTGTTGTTTTTTTTTTGCATTCACAAACAGAAGGTGGATGGGGCAATATAGATCAGTACAAACCTGAACTCTTTTACTTATATTGAGCCCTTCAAAGCTTTCTGATTGGGTATAAGGGGAGACAAATTTACTGGTGGACCGGTTGTCATGGTAGCCGTCTCCCTTGGTTACACCTTTCTGCATAAGCGATAAGAAAAGTAAATAAATGCAGGTTATGAAATGAGAGTCCATGATATTTAAATTATATACAAAGTCAATCTTCAAAGTAGTTTACTCGATACTACAAAGTATCTTTAGTAACTTATATAATAAAAAAATCCGGTAGCTTAAAAAGAGAGAAAAAGAATTAGATTGAATTCAACAACAGAATATTGAAATAATTCACATTAGACTGGAACAAGAAAATCACAATTCTAAATGCACAAGGGATGCCACTTTTTTTCAAAATCCAAAGTTACACCCATCTTTCAAATACGTAAGTTTAGTTTTCAAGAAAATAATTATTTTTTTTTTGGGGGGGGGGGGTGGCAGGGAGGGGGTTTAAAAATGGAAACTCATAAATACTCCGCAGAATAAATTAATAGTAAATCAAGACCTCAATTCAGCTTAAAAGATCAAAATGTCAAACAAAGCTTTAGTCTGATATCAATTTTTGTGCTTTTTCAGCTTTGGCACAACAGTCAAAACAATGAGCTACAATTTTCGAACAAAATATAATAATACAGGTAAATTTGATGGGATATTTTCAATGGCACTGACCATCCCACTTCAACTGAGAAAATTCCCCATGATACATTACTTATATATCTGCATTTTCTTCGCCCCAAAAAGAGGTCTTTCTAGAAAAGACAGGGCCGGCAATTATTTTTTTATCTTAAGCATTTCTTAACTTAACAGTATGATATCTATGTAGTAAATTCTTGAAAATTTCCACTTTTCTGTACAGGCTCTTGGACAACCCTGGCAAGACGGGCAATTGATTTTGCCGTCCCTGTAAATCATTAATCCGAGGCAGAGTGGTTAAGCAGTAAAAAACTATTCAACCACATCAGTCTCATCCTGAGTGCGATATAAAACACTTGCTCAAGAGATAGTAACAACACTCAAGACCATTTTAAAATCAGTACCCAAACCTTAGTATAAACTTGCAACCATGAAATTTAAAAACAATCTTACATTTTTCATACACGACTTGTACATAGAAAATCTAAAATCTTAATGAAATGTCAAAATATCAATTATTTTGTTTCTTTTAATTTGTATGACTCGTCGAGGCTGAGACTTATTTTTACTGTAATACATCAAGATTATTTTATTTATATTTTAAAATTGTATATTATCTGATAAGGTTCATCGAACATTGTCCTGAATACATGCATTCAAAGAAGATTTTCATTGTTGTAATTAGTATGTGAGGTCTTACCTTGGAAAAGACTGATAACAGTGTTTTAATGAGGTGATGAGGTCTCACTCTTGTAAAGATTGATGACATTGTTGTAATAAGGTTATGAGGTCATTTTCTCGGAAATTATGTTATGAGGTCTTACTCTAGGAAAGATTGATGACATTGTTCTAATAAGGTTATGAGGTCATTTTCTCGGAAATTATGTTATGAGGTCTTACTCTGGGAAAGATTGATAACATTGTTGTAATAAAGTTATGAGGTGTTACTCTGGGATAGATTGATGACATTGTTGAAATATTGTTATAAGGTCTTACTCTTGGAAAGATTAAAAACATTCTTGTAATGTAGTGATGAGGTCATATTCTAGGAAAGATTGATAATGACGTTGTTTCCCAATATATTCAAGTTGAGAGAGAGTTATATTCACAGCAATATTATGAGAATTAAGCAATATTCCTTCTCAAGAATGTGAACATTCGTCTGTCATTAATGAAATATAAACGTTATTTTGAAGCACTTATTGAATGATACATCAGGCAGAAAAGAAAGATAAGAATGGTAGCAAAAATGATACAAGAAGCAACGACGAAGACGACGACAACGACGACGATGCTGTTGATTATGATGACGATAATGATGATGAAATAAATTAGGACCGAACGTCTCTTCTTCAAAATTGAAAACGGGATATAAATATCGCTCGATACTTTGTTCAAAATTATTATTTTTTTTGCATGAAATAGTACGGACGAAAATATGAACAAATATCGTAAGAAGAACAAAACGAATTCTGAAAAAAGAAACAAATATCGAATTTCATTGGCTTATTTTATTCCCTGTGACAAAATAATGATCTGGTATTTTTACCCGGCTGTCTTTAAAGTGTTTAAATGGTTACGTTAATCGATGAATGGTTAACAGAAAAGCTTTTGAAATGGATATAATAATTTTCACGGCCTGCGCACTTAGTGTAATGTATACTCTGACACAAGATTGATTTTATTGGAGATAATATTTTGACAAAAATTAGTTTGTTTCATAGGTGAAAACCTTTAATTATTCTAAAATTTATACTTTTATTAATTCGTTATAGTTATTGTTAAATGAATGAATTAATATGAGATAATACGAAATTATAATAAAAGAGAAGAATGTTAAATGCATTATTACAAAAAAGAAAAGAAAGAAATCCGGACGTATTCATGTTTTGAACTTATATATCTAGGTGTAAAACACCATTGTCATACCTTGCCATTGTAACGTAAAAGAGGTTTGGCAATGACCTCAATAGAACGTAATAACTTGCCGGGCTGATTCACTTACTACTCGTTGTTCTCCGTGAGGTTGTGGCCGGTGACGTTACGGGAATTTCCCCGTTACCTGATGCCAGAGTGCAATGACCTATCCTCGATTGTCATAGGATATCCACCTATTGTTGGTGCTCAGTCACGAGTGAATGATCCCATTTTTACATTTAAGGTAAAATGACTGATCCCTCATATCCCCCGATCTTCCAATGCTGACAAACGGATGGAAGTCTACGACTCTTGGGGAAACAATAACTTATATGCGGGTTTCCATATCTGACAAAGTCTTGCTTTTTTAAACGATATCAGTAACCGTAACTTACTCTCAACATAAAAATAATAGAATAAAATAGTGTCTTTGAGAGATGCCATGATCATGTACGTGCGTGCTTTAAGCTCTTAGATCAAAAGCTCGACGACATATTTTCTTTCCTTCATAACAATACAAGTAGGGCGCATCAATTATCCTCTTTTAGACTCATATAGTCAGATATTTCCACTGTATTCAAAATTCTCATAATTAATTGCTCATTTTCTTTTTTAACAAGTCTCTTTCTTGCAACATGTGGCCTTTAATAAAAAAATAAATATTTAATAACATAAAATATTATTTTCGAAGTCACATTTTTTAATAAGGCCTCCAATTTAATAATTAAATATTTACTTTCTTTTTTCATTGATACAATATTGTGAGAGCACAAAATCATGTTTTCCTATCTTAGTAATCCTAAAACAAAATAGTTATTATTTATAATCTATATAAATGATATAAGACCTATACAAAGAATGAACGATACAAGGGAGACAATCCGTCTAGATTGTTTATTGGATGTTACCAGATTGTCTATACGCTTGTATGTCACATAATTATTTTACAACAATCTATAAAACATTTGTCATGTAAAAATGGTATAACGATAGAATAATGAGAAAAATAATGTTATTATTTAACATCCGTCATCGTGCACAGTGACTAGACCTACTTAACTTAACTTATTGTCTCCGTGATTTTGTTTAAATGATACAGCTATGTTGATCTCATTAAAATTGGAAAATGTGAAACGTAGGTTTTAGAAAATCAGTATTTTCAGCAATGGCCATAACTAAGTGCAGAGTTACAGATCTTGTGTGCTCCGTTACTGTTTATGACATATATGCAGTTTTCATACCTTATATACCATTCGTGTAATAATCCAATGAACATGATCACAGGGGAATAACTGAGAAATCATCAAGTGAGAAATACAATTCCAGAGCTCCCCGCTACTATTCCACGAGTTGTAACTTCAAATGGAGTAATGTTATAAACCCAGTCATTGTGACGACCATACAGACCATACAGACAAAGATAAAAACAAGGAACATCGCAATGCGATGCAACCAGGTTTTCAGCAAAATATTTCACAGAAGCTTTGTCATGAAGGGGCATTTGTTTTTTTAATTAAATTTTAATTGAACTTTTAGGAGGAATTATGGCTTTTTTTAATATTCCTCAAACAAAAATGATTGAGAAATTTTATGTTGTCTATTCGCCTTTTTTTCCCAAATGTTTTAGAAAGGTAAACAGTACTTTATTTTTGCTTAATTTTTGCATTTTTGCGTCTCTTGTCATTTTCTTTTGTCAACAATATTGGCGTGTGGTGTTTTGTGCGATATCAAGAAAAGTATGTTCACAATTTTAAAACTAGGGCACTTGATGACAAAGCTTCTGTGAAAGTTTGAACAAAATCCGTTGAGAAATGTAGGAAGAGTTCAGCACAGAAGAATTTGTTCAATTCTGTATAAGGAAAAAAAACAAAGGGCCATAATAAGGTCAAATATTATCCAATCACAAAACCCTGACAATATGCGCCAGGGCACTTGATGACAAAGCTTCTGTGAAAGTTTGGTCAAAATCCGTTGAGAAATGTAGGAGAAGAAATTGTTCACTATATATTCTATATAAGGAAAAAAAACAAAGGGACATAATTAGGTCAAATATTATCTAATCGCAAAACCCCGACAATATGCGCCAGGGCACTTGATGACAAAGCTTCTGTGAAAGTTTGGTCAAAATCCGTTGAGAAATGTAGGAGGAGTTGCGCACAGAAGAAATTGTTCACTATATATTCTATATAATGAATAAAAACAAAGGGCCATAATTAGGTCAAATATATACCAATTGCAAAACCCTGACAATATGTGTCAGGGCACTTGATGACAAAGCTTCTGTGAAAGTTTGGTCAAAATCCGTTGAGAAATGTAGGAGGAGTTGCGCACAGAAGAAATTGTTCACTATATATTCTATATAATGAATAAAAACAAAGGGCCATAATTAGGTCAAATATTATCTAATCGCAAAACCCCGACAATATGCGCCAGGGCACTTGATGACAAAGCTTCTGTGAAAGTTTGGTCAACATCTGTTGAGAAATGTAGGAGGAGTTGCGCACAGAAGAAATTGTTTACGCCCGCCCGCCCGTCCGCCGACATACCTCAATCTAATAACCAGTTTTTTCCTTCGGAAAACCTGGTTAATAACAGCTGGACAGACAACGCCAGATATTCATTCCTTGGTAAAACAAAGAGTAGTAAAACATAAAAGTTTTTTATTAGGAACATGTTTTATAAGCAAAATACACAAACGTTAATATACATTTGCACAAACATTCTTTCCCAAATTTATGACATCTCTTGGCATTAAGCTGAACACAAAACATACTGGCCAAAAATCACATAGTTTCAATGTACAGTCAAACCGGTGCTAAAAACCATCATCAAATACAGACCATCCTGTAAAAAGACAACTCTAATTAATATTGATATTTCTTAATAAATTGACAGCAGCCGTGTATATAACACTATAATTATAAAAGACATGATTATCCAGTGAAAAGCGACGATACAAACGTGCAGTATTATAAATTTATCTATGTTAAAAGGCCAACTGTGTATATTATTTGGCAATTTATTTCTTATGGTACATTCTAACAAGTGGAATCAGAGAACCTATTAAAACCCTATCAGATAAGAGAGACATATCATTTTATATTTGTGAATTATATAAATACATACATGAATATACATTTATATATTCTAACTACATAGTTTCAGAACAACCTTTACAAAGGAATGTATGAAAAACCCTTTACAAGATAATTCTGAATTCAGAAAAAAAACATGCAAAAATTCATTTGTACAACAAAATGCTAAAATTCATATACTTGAATTACAAAGAAAAAGCTAAAATGCATTTTTGGCACAAAAATATGAAAATGGCACATTTATAATTATATCTAAAACACAAAACGAAGAATTAAATGTAAAAATTCACAGTTTTTAATAGGACTCTTAAACACGTATACAGTATTTACTAACATTTAAGCAGGATATTTTAAGAATGGTGCCTTTACCACGTGATTTGTTTTGTTTGGCTTTACGGCACACCAACACAATTTACGTCATATGACGCTGAAACAGGATTAATGATTAGTAATTTGAACCCATTTAATGGCTTCTTATGGTCACATATAGTTAAACAGTTGCTGCAATTCTGACTTTAAACAAGAGCTGTCGGTAGGACAGCAACGCTCGACTATTCTTAGTGCTTGATAGTAAAAAAATGCTTGATAGAGTTACCTCCTCCTGTTTACAGGTTGGGGTCATGATGGTGAACAAGTGTGCAAAGTTTCAAAGCCATATGTCAATGGACTTTGAAAATATTTGAACTATTACAAAAACTTTAACGTAAATTCTAAGTCAAAAAAGGGGCATAATTCTGTCAAAATGCTTGATAGAGTTACCTCCTCCTGTTTACAGGTTGGGGTCATGATGGTGAACAAGTGTGCAAAGTTTCAAAGCCATATGTCAATGGACTTTGAAAATATTTGAACTATTACAAAAACTTTAACGTAAATTTTAAGTCGAAAAAGGGGCATAATTCTGTCAAAATGCTTGATAGAGTTACCTCCTCCTGTTTCCAGGTTGGGGTAATGATGGTGAACAAGTGTGCAAAGTCTCAAAGCCATATGTCAATGGACTTTGAAAATATTTGAACTATTACAAAAACTTTAACGTAAATTCTAAGTCGAAAAAGGAGCATAATTCTGTCAAAATGCTTGATAGAGTTACCTCCTCCTGTTTACAGGTTGGGATCATGATGGTGAACAAGTGTGCAAAGTTTCAAAGCCATATGTCAATGGACTTTGAAAATATTTGAACTATTACAAAAACTTTAACGTAAATTCTAAGTCAAAAAAGGGGCATAATTCTGTCAAAATGCTTGATAGAGTTACCTCCTCCTGTTTACAGGTTGGGGTCATGATGGTGAACAAGTGTGCAAAGTTTCAAAGCCATATGTCAATGGACTTTGAAAATATTTGAACTATTACAAAAACTTTAACGTAAATTCTAAGTCGAACAAGAGCTGTCGGTAGGACAGCAACGCTCGACTATTCTTAGTGCTTGATAGTTAAAAAAATGCTTGATAGAGTTACCTCCTCCTGTTTACAGGTTGGGGTCATGGTTGTGAACAAGTGTGCAAAGTTTCAAAGCCATATGTCAATGGACTTTGAAAATATTTGAACTATTACAAAAACTTTAACGTAAATTCTAAGTCGAAAAAGGGGCATAATTCTGTCAAAATGCTTGATAGAGTTACCTCCTCCTGTTTACAGGTTGGGGTCATGATGGTGAACAAGTGTGCAAAGTTTCAAAGCCATATGTCAATGGACTTTGAAAATATTTGAACTATTACAAAAACTTTAACGTAAATTCTAAGTCGAAAAAGGGGCATAATTCTGTCAAAATGCTTGATAGAGTTACCTCCTCCTGTTTCCAGGTTGGGGTCATGATGTTGAACAAGTGTGTAAAGTTTCAAAGCCATATGTCAATGGACTTTGAAAATATTTGAACTATTACAAAAACTTTAACATAAATTCTAAGTCGAAAAGGGGCATAATTCTGTCAAAATGCTTGATAGAGTTACCTCCTCCTCTTTACAGGTTGGGGTCATGATGGTGAACAATTGTGTAAAGTTTCAAAGCCATATGTCAATGGACTTTGAAAATATTTGAACTATTACAAAAACTTTAACGTAAATTCTAAGTCGAAAAAGGGGCATAATTCTGTAAAAATGCTTGATAGAGTTACCTCCTCCTGTCTACAGGTTGGGGTCATGATGGTGAACAAGTGTGCAAAGTTTCAAAGCCATATGTCTATGGACTTTGAAAATATTTGAACTATTACAAAAACTTTAACATAAGAGGTTACGCCGACGCCGACGCTCGGGTGACTGCAATAGCTCTACTTATTCTTATCAAATAGTCGAGCTAAAAAGTGAAAAGATTTAAGATTCGATTAATAATTTAAATGTTGTGTGCTATTAATGACTGCAGTTTAATCAACATATTTCTAATGTGTAATTATGCTTTTTGCATATTTTAACTTCTTTTTGGTAATTTACGTGGATTGTTAAGTGCCGTTTGCAAAGTGTATTTTACTTTCTTTGTTCACTTCACAATATTTTACTTTAAAAAAAAATCAAAATGTTCATGAAACTGAGCATGAACCTGGGGGCATGCTGCTTTAACATTACAACTGAATGCAAAAATATGATGACAAGAGAAAAGAAAATCTTTACCAATTGTAAAAAAACATGGACAATGAATACACACATGATATTCCTTAAAATGTATAAAATAAATGTTTGCTTAAACATAAAACCTATAAGCATAAAAAATCAAACAGCATAAAACCAATCTCAGCATGAAAATATAGTGGCATAAAAATTTATCAATTTATCAGCATAAGACCAACTTCAGCATGAAAACCTATTGGTTATTAGCATAAAGAAAGCCTATAAGCATACACTCAATATCAGCATGCAAAACCCTTTTAGCATAAAAAACTATCAGCATGAAACCAATTTCAGCATAAGAACCTTTATATAAGTATAAAATATAAAAGCAATATCAGTATATAAAACAAATCAGCATACAAACATTTAAGCATATAAAATCTATCATAAACATAAAACAATTATGATAGCATATAACCACAGATGTATATTATCAATTCTAACACTCACGTGATTTTGTCACTATAGACAAAGAAGGAAAAAAACTGGTGTTAAACTGCCAATAAACACCGGTTAGGGACTACTTGTATATGCGCTGTTATGTTTTCACCCTCGATTCTATAGTTTACAAAGCATTTTAAAGCAACAATAAAAAGCATTTTTATTTATATTTTCAGTTCGTATAATGTTTTTTTTTCATACAATACCGAAATAATATCTCACATACACTAACGCCACATATTAGATGCATATCAGTTAATAAATAGTTTGACAAAACGGCGCCAATCCGTAAGCAGCGTAATTAATGACGTCATCCTAAGTAAACAACTCATTCATAAACAAGCTGACGTTATTTCATACATACAAGAATTATAAATGGGGCACTGATGTAAACACAATACGACGTAAGTTTTTATTGTTGAAAACTTGATAAAATAACGTTTTTTTTTTATCATTTCTTTTGATCGATAATTTCTATATCTTCGCAACAGTGGGGTGCGAAAATCGAACAGCGTTATACGAAAATCGGTACCGGAAGTTATTTCCGCTTGAAAAATAACATTAGTGATTTTCCTTATTTTATCGTGTTAGAATCGAAATAACATCGGTCTGAGAGGTGTATATTGGCTATTTAACACCGGTTTTGTCGTTTTGATGCGACAAAATTAACCACTCAGGCCTACGGCCTTCGTGGTCAATTCCTACGCATCCAAACTCCAAACCGGTGTTAAATAGCCGATATACACCTCTCAGGCCGATGTTATTTCTTAAATTTTCTCTTGTTCTATGATAATAAATTACAGTACTCTTCTACCTTTTGAATTTAATTTATTAGATTACATCCAAAAGAAAAACGAGGGAGAAAATAATGTATGTCAAAAAAGGAAAACAAGCCTGAGCATGCACATGTATAATAGTTAAACATATATTGTTTATCAATGTACAATAGTCAAATATGTATAGTTAATCAATGTACAATAGCTAAACATGTATAGTTAAACAATGTGATAAAAAAACATAGCAGGTCACATTATTTTGGCAAAATGTAGCCTCCTATGTTATAACATTTTAATTAATTAACAATTTTCCAATACAAAAGTAGAAAAATAAATCATTAAGATAAAATACAAAACAAGAGTTACAGCCCTTGACATAAGCATTTCTCTTTTATGAAAAAAAAATAACAACATTAAAATACAGTATAATATAGACTAACAACAATGTGACAAAATTATCTTTTTAATAAAGTAGGAAAACACTTAAATGAAGCTCAGGAGAGCTAAATAATGAACTAAAAGGTTAGTATGACATACTGTGCAAGCACATTATTATTATTACGACAATAGAAAACGAGAGATGTCAGTATGACAGAATGCTCGACCTTTCTCAATGCCCGATAGTAATACATACAAGAGCCAGGATAGTGCAAAATTTCAAAAAGGGCCATAATTCTGTCAAAATCAACATTAATGTTATTGACTTTGGACATTCATTTGCTGTTGTGCTAGTAAATAAGTGTGTGAAGTTTCAAACCATTCCTTTCAGTAGTTTTGGAGATTCCAACATCCATGCAAAATTACCAAAGTGTTGTGCTGATGCATGCCGGCCTTTAAAAAAAAAATCTCCCTATTCTTTGAAGAGTCAAGCTAAAAATGCATAGTAAAAATAATAATGCTTTAAACATACTTATTTTGGCTAGATAATGGATATATCACAGTTATCTATATAATTAATTCATATAAACAATTCATATAATCCTATTAGTCATATTTTACAAAATATTTTTAGCTATGCAGAAGCAATATTTGGCTGAAAGGGCTTTACTTTTGATTCAACACACTCCTCCCAATAATAGTGAATCATGGATTCCATCTAAAGAACTATCCCCGACGATAATTCAATATAATTTTCAATCCATTAAACTATCCCAATCATACCCCATCACAGATTTCCTCTAAATGAACTATATGATAATTTGGATTGCTTCTAAGAACTGTTTCCTACGATTAATTAATAGAATTTTCAATCCAATAAACTCTTCCAAATCACAATTCATCATGGTTTTCATCTAATGAACTTTCTAAATCAGTTGTAACGTCAATAATTTCACTTTCAATATCAACATTTGTCACATCTTCTGTCAATGGATCGTCTGTTTTCTTTTTTAATTTTGTCAAAATTTCTAATGAACGATGAGCATGTAACCTAGAAACTTCAACAAAATTTGGATCGTGAGTAAACCACATGGCTATGGCACATCTCTGCCCCTTCACTACAGCTTTTACACCGTGATAATCACCAGCGTTGAAGGCCACAAATCTTCCACATTGAGGTTTCACCGATATCTGAAAATAACAAATTATTTACATCCCACTCGTCAAATGAAATTGTCGTTTTTTTAATAAAGAACAGTCTACTGTTTTAGGGATTTCATAGGGAACAAGGTAATTATTTAATTGGCAAAAGATAAGCAAATGGGACCAACATATGTAAAATGGGAACAAAATATGTCACACAGGAACACCATATGTAAATCTGTAACAAGGTATGGAACACAGGAACACCATATGTAAAACTGGAACAAGGTATGGAACACAGGAACACCATATGTAAAACTGTAACAAGGTATGGAACACAGGAACACCATATGTAAAACTGGAACAAGGTATGGAACACAGGAACACCATATGTAAAACTGGAACAAGGTATGGAACACAGGAACACCATATGTAAAACTGGAACAAGGTATGGAACACAGGAACACCATATGTAAAACTGTAACAAGGTATGGAACACAGGAACACCATATGTAAAACTGTAACAAGGTATGGAACACAGGAACACCATATGTAAAACTGGAACAAGGTATGGAACACAGGAACACCATATGTAAAACTGGAACAAGGTATGGAACACAGGAACACCATATGTAAAACTGGAACAAGGTATGGAACACAGGAACACCATATGTAAAACTGTAACAAGGTATGGGACACAGGAACACCATATGTAAAACTGGAACAAGTTATGGGACACAGGAACACCATATGTAAAACTGTAACAAGGTATGGGACACAGGAACACAATATGTAAAACTGGAACAAGGTATGGAACACAGGAACTGTATATATTAAATGTAAAAAAGATAAATGGGAACCAGATATGTAAAATGGAAACAAACAATGTCCCTTCAATTCAAGCAAAATGCTTTTGTTTTTTGTTTGCAACAAAGAACCAAGTTAAAGGGGAATTATATCTTAATGTATAAATTATTTAAATAACAAGTATTGCCAATAATCTTAATACAGACGTTGTCAAATTCAAATCACTTCCTCTAGCTGAAAAGTTTTAGTTTCATATTATGCCACGTCCGAAAATTGGAAATAATCCATTTGAAGATTACGCTCAACAATAAAGCTGAAACGTTACAATAATCTAAATTGTGCTACAGTAACTGAAAACCTAGCTGCAAATATGTGAGTCATATAAGGAAAATGATTTTTTCCCTAGAATTATCATCATTTTCCCTAGAATTATCATCATTTTCCCTAGAATTCTCATCAATTTTTCCTAGAATTATCATCATTTTTCCTAGAATTATCATCAATTATCATTTTTTCCTAGAATTATCATCAATTTTCCCTAGAATTATCATTATTTTTCCTAGAATTATCATCAATATTTCCTAGAATTATCATCATTTTTCCCCCGAGAAGTATCATTATATTTTCCCCAAGAATTATCATCATTTATATCTAGCTACTCTATGGTATAGCTCACCTGCTCAGATTTGTTTTTGTGAGCAAAGAAGAATTGTCCCCCTTCAAAGTTGTCATTCAGATATAGAACTCCACTGCAATGAAAGAAACATAATGATTGGAAATTAACATTCCAAAATAATTACTGGTTATAAACAAGCTTTCAATTTATTTATCCCCCCAGTCTGCTGACCCTGGCATACTCTACCCCTGGGAGCAGTGAAGACCAAGACCAGCAGCCCTTAACTTGCTGTCTGATCATGGTCTGTCCTATTACTTATTCTGTAATAAGTAAGAAATTTCCTAAAAATTGTGAATGGTTTAAAGATGGACAAGTCCATTTATCATATTTAGTGTCGTAAAGGATTAAAATATCTCATTTTGTTTTAAATAAGCACAGCTCTAGATCCATCCATGCGTATTTTCAGTTGTAAAAATGGCTAGTGCATTGTGGTGAAGTAATGCAAGCTTTACAACTACTTTGTTTATTTTGGAAAATCTCAGATAGTGTTAGAATTAAGGAGGGTAGTGCATTGTTGTAAATAGGAGTGCACTTCAAACCTTTGATTATTTAATGGAAAATTTCAGTGTAAGAATTACCTGTAATTTCTCTGTACATATGCAAAGGCATCAGGAATGCAGGAACCATCTGGCTGTATCATACCGTTGTCAAAATGCACTGGGTGACTCAGATCAGCCTCCCTGTCATCAGTGTCACCTAGAAGATTGATTTCAAAGAACAATATTAATAACAGATTAATCTGATAATATGCTGATAAATTTTGTGAAATTGACTGCATTTAGCAAATCTGTTGTAAAAGAAAATAAAATATTTAAAGGTCCATTATGCCTAAAAATGCTTCTATTTTCATTCATAAAGACTTTGTTTTCTGGGTCCTGTAACTGTTTCCAAAAAGTTACTCATTTGCTTATTACCAGTTTACATCTATTGCTTTCTGGGAATAAGTACAGTTAAAGTGATTAAGTATTTTGTATGGAAATCAAACTATTTTTTTACATTATGCTACTGTTATGGCAAATACGGTCTGAAAAATTCAGCCGTAATTTCTTTAAGTAATAAGCATTTTATGCTCTAAATCCATCTAAAGCATTTTAAATAAAACTCGTGTTTTCCCTTTCTAAACAAGGAATTCTTTTATTCATTTCTTAGGCATAATGTGTCTTTAATAAAAAGTTTAACATTACTCTGAAGATAAAAAGAAACTCCTAAATTCAAGCATTTTTACCAATGTTCAATATTATGAAAATACTTAAATAGGACAAAGTGCATAATACAAATTTAGCACATTAAGGGTTATGCTTAAATTTCAAGACTAGAAAGTAAGATGGTCTGTTTCAAATTTCAGGTAATTTTTGGTTTCATTACATTCAAAGACTGTTTTTTAAGTTTTGTGGCGGCATATGATGCATTTACAGACAGTTATTTGGGCCTCAAGCCACCTCTTTCTGACAACTCTGACAGTTGATTGATTTCATCATCCATCAAGAGATTTAATATTTACCGTCAACAACGGTCCTGCAGTTTGAGGTGCGTATAATCAAAGTACAGCGATTCTGTCAAGTTCAGGTATTTTCTACAAGTGGTCTCGAATGTTCACTAGCATCAAGAAATAAATGTGACGTCTCTGGTGACACTGTTCTCTCTAAAACCAACTGAAATATCAGGAATTTAGTCGTATACATTCTTAAAGAGAAAATATTTTATATGATAATGGCTTAATTCAATACCTTGTAAAATGAAAATTGAAGCTTATCAATATTGTACAATTCTTATTTTAACACTATAAAAATATTTATTAAATACTATAAAATCATCTTTATTCATGGGACACCAATTTCGTGGTTTTCATGGATAGGTCAATCGAGAAATTTAAGATCCAACAAAGTTTTATTTTATCTGCTTTAAGATTATTTTACATTACATTATTTATATTTTACCTTTTATAAGAAAACTAGACTGCCAACAAACTTAGGAGAACACTACAAATTTTTATGTCCACGGAATTAAGTACTCAGTCTAGTGAAATTATGAGAAATATTTAACAGCAAACCAAACAAAGATAAAGGATATTTAAACTTGGCAGGTTTTATTTGTTTTATTCCGTACAAAGAAATCTATGTTAAAATTCTATTTATAACACAATGGTTTCTTTATGGCACCCAGCAGTAAATTAAAAATTCATAAAATGTTAAAATATCTGTCCGGTCTTCTTGTAAATTTGAAGGTAAATTAAAAAAAAATTGTGCTAACGTTTTAAGATAACCAATTCAAAATTTACTATATAGCTACTTACAGCAAAATCAAGCAAAATTCAGACATTTGACTTTGTATGTCAAGGTCATTTATGAATAAAAGTCAAGGCTAATTTAGTGTTCCAGAAGATCTTGTTGCTTAAGTATGAAGACAATTCACCAAGAAATAAAAAGGTATGATCGTTGTTTAAATATCTGGACAACAACGGTAAAATGCAAAGCAACTGCTACTGGTACCGGAATGCCGACATGACCATGACAAAAACTCCTTTTTTCAAATAAAGATTAATGAATAAAGTTTATATACATTAATATAAATTTTCTCATTAAAATACCGAAAATTTTCACAAAGGCAATGCAGTCATTATTTAGGCGTTTTTTTTTTTTTCTAGTAGACATCTTTCAAATTTTTTAATCAATATTCATACCAATGTTAGCATAATGACAGTTGTGTTAATAATTATTATTTTATTTATTTTTATGAAAGGACTAAAAAATATTTATCTTTTTTTTAAAATTCATTAAAAAGTGTGAAGCAATACAACAAAATAAAAATAAACAGTAACATTATTTTGTGTTTTTAATATGTTTTATTTTCATCGTATCAAAATATGAAGTATATGTAGTATCCAATGAAAACAGTAGACCAGAAATGACCCGAAAAAAGTAGTTCCGTCAAGTTCAAAATGTTTATTGATGAGGAGTCTGATAAAGCTAAGGGTGACCGATAAAGCTAGGTTTATCAGTCATGCACTTTATCAACACAAATCAATGTAATGACATGATAAAATATTCATACCAATGTTACCATTATGAAAACTATGTCAGTTGTGTAAACAATAAGTATGCTTTCTTAATTTATTGAGTCTTCCATAATATAAGATTGCCATCTCTGAAAAACAATTTTAATATATCAAAAATTTTACCAATGAAAACATACTAAACTCCACTCAAAACGATATTCAAGGGACCATTAAACTTTATGCTGTTATATCCAAGAGGCAACCAATTTGAAAACAAGAGTCAGGATTGTGGCAACATCATTTTATACGGCATATCCACTTAAGTGATATCTTTTTAAGAGACGTTTACTTAACAGTTATTCATCTCTGTAAGCATGATTGAACATGCAATAGTCTATAGATAATTTTGAATCATATGTTGACTAAATAATTTCTGTATTGGTTAAATAGGTAGAACTTTATATTTTTATTGATTTCGTTATATTGAATAATTATATTTTGCTTTTAACAGGGGAAATAACTAGAAATAAATTTTACGACAGGAAGAGGAAGTCAGTTATTTCCCCTTTATATTTTCATTCAAAACCAAAAGAGGAAGTAAAAACAGTAAAATTTCCAACAAACAATCTTGTCAAACAGAAAGTTATTACAATTTCTTGATTATTTTCATTAAACAGTATCTTATCCAACTTTCAAAGTAAGTTTAAGATTTATCTTTAAACACATAATTTTACATTAAAACCAGTATATTTTATAGAAGAATATACATCAATTTAGTCTAATAATTTCATTTATATGATCTTTTAAGAGGGGAAATAATCAAATTTTTAATTTAATAACAGGAAGAGGAAGTCAGTTATTTCCCCTTCATATTTTTAGTCAAAACCAAAAGAGGAAGTAAAATTAGTAAAATTTCCAACTAACAATCTTGTCAAACAGAAAGTTAATACAATTTCTTGATTTTTTTCATTCAACAGTATCTAATCCAATTTTCAAAGTAAGTTTAAGATTGATCATTAAACACATAATTTCACATTAAGATCAGTTTATTTTATAGAAGAATATATATCAACTAAGTCTTATAATTTCATTTATAATTTCTTTTAAGAGGGGAAATAATCAAATTAAATTTTATATCAGGAAGAGGAAGTCAGTTATTTCCCCTTCATATTTTAGTCAACCAAAAGAGGAAGTAAAATAGAAAAATTTCCAGCTAACAATCTTGTCAAACTGAAAGTTAATACCAATTCCTTATCATTTTCACTAAATAATATCCAATCCAACTTTCAAGGTAAGTTAAAAATATCTTTAAACACATATTTTCACATTAAAATAAGTACATTGTTACAGATAAATATGCATCATTTAAGTCTAAAAGTTTCATTTATAATTTCTTTAATCAAATATAAGTTTACAGTAGAAATAGGAAGTGAATTATTTTCCCTTTATATTTTCATTCAAAAGCAAAGGAGGAAGTAAAAAAGGGGAAAATAATCCAATTTTTTATCTTGTCAACAGAAAGTTAATACATTTTCTTGATTATTTTCACTAAATAATATCCATTCCAACTTTCAAAGTAAGTTTAAAATTTATCTTTAAATACATAATTACATTTAAAAATAAATACATTTTTATATAAGAAATTATTGGATGAAATATTATTAAATTAGCCAATGTTTAATTGAATTATCTTCCAATTCAAGTTACAATCTTAATATGATGTAAATTTCAAAAACATTTAACACTGAAAATTGATCCAATTTATTACTATACATCATGTTTATTGATGTATCAGAGCATTAAATAATTATCATCAACATTTCTGAAATGCAAAAAGCTTACACTATTTTAAGTGACATAATTCATAAAGCATTAAAAAGTGAGTAATTTATCTAATTTTTTATGTTTATTAACAAAAATAGAGGCAAATGTTACTTTTTATGAAGTTATACTAGTAAAGTTGTAAGTCAAAACACGGTGGAAGAAAAAAACACCATATCAGAAACTTTTAGTTTACAATTTGCCACGATTAAATTTAATCAATAAATATTCAAAAAACTGAACCTAATAATAAAACTTGAGCTAATTATACATTGATATCAAAATTTTCACATAATAAAGATAGGAAAATAACAAAACAATTACATGTAGACAATAATTAAGAGACATAAATAATCTATACAATATTATTTATTAACTGATATCTACATCAACTTATATAAATTGTCATAATATTAAAAACGGTTATCCTGTACTGTACTGTTCTGTTCTAGGACATAAAGGACAAATAAGTTACAAGTAGTAGAAGTATGTGACAAAATAAACTATGATGGATGACTAAAACAATTTTCTCTTCAAATATATTACAGAATGTTTCAAGAACATGACTACAGAAAACACCTATCATTGATGTTATCACAGGTTTTAGATGACATTTGTGTCAATGAAAGAGGAGTGATGATAAGGAGACTACCTAACATACTGTCAGAAATTATTGGTAATATGATGTACAGGTTAACTTATCGAAATATAACTGAATATCGTCTAGGGAGTCAGAGTGAAGGTACAACTACTATAGGGCTGCATTCAGACTTAGATATACTATTCTGTCATAATGATTACAATATAATACAAGACTTGTCAGAGTGGGAACATGGTAAGCTTAACTACCTCATGATAAAGGATGAGAACACCACCCCTGGTTATTGTTTCTTACAACTGCTCCGACCTGATGTACCTCTTCCTGATACTGTCATTCCTGATGAACATCATATAACTGATAGAAGTGGACGAATTTTGTTGAAAAACACAAAATATAATGGTTTACTTCCGAATGCTGTAGATCACGGACCATCACTTGCTATACAAGAACAACCTGGAAGAGCTGCCACCGACTATGTGACAGCTTATCTTTGTAAATCATGGCCTCAATCAACATCAGCTTGGTTAGAAAGACAAGGTATTGGTAGATGGCCAACACAATCCATGAAAAGACTCGCAGCCAGTACTAGCTGTTTTGTTGTTGCAACTGGAAGTAAGGTCAGTGTATATCCAGAACTGGAATGGAGATTTTCCACAATCCTGGCAGAATTGTGCTTGATGTCAGATCTAAATATAACACAAATAAGGTGCTATGTATTATTGAAAATGATTCTGAAATCCTTCCTTAATCCTCAAGCAGAAATTAATATAACAAGTTTCATGTGTAAAACAGTTCTATTACATTGTATAGAAAACACAGAGCAAAGTATATGGACAAATAACAATTTATTTACATGTTTAATATACTGCTTATTGGAATTACATAGTTGTTTACAGAATGAAAGTTGTTCACATTTCATTATCCAAGAAAACAATTTAATGGCAGGGCAATTTACAGCTGAAAAAAAACATGACCTTTCAAAAAATATAACTGAATTGATACAAAGTGATGGAAATTGGTTACTTAAAATAGATATAGATGATCTTGGTCAAAGACTGCAGGTTAAACTGAACATGGTACCACATGGAGACTACAATTTTCCGTCTTCACTTGGAATATATGCACATTTAAAAACCAATGCATATATAAACATTGCAATTCAAGCAAATGATTGTAATAAGCTTGTTTTAAACCAGTTACACAAAAGAAACATTATGACAATGAAACAAACTGTTAGTAATGTAATGTCCTTTAGAGATTATGGGAATAAATTTGACCATGCTGCATTCAAGATTCTAGCACCTTCTATTTTTACCACATATGGATTAATACAAGCATCATTAAGTATTGGTGAAAATAATCAAGTGTCACCTAAAGCATTGGTTTGGCTATATGATGGTTTGTTCTCAGATAGCTCATCTGGCAGACTTAAATTGGCTTCAGTGTTCTACAGTACAGGTGACATGGAGAAAGCTGAAATAATTCTGAGACACACTGAACAACAATATTGCTCTTATCCTGTTACTTCTATATGTGACTGCTTGAATAAGCCTTCACCACAAACAGTAACAGCAGAATTCAAGAGGATTTGTTTAGAGCAAAGTGAGGACTGTATCAAACATATCATAGCATTTTGTGTCACATTCTTACAGGAAGAGATCAACTGTGTTCCTCGTGAACTACAATATGAAATGTTCAGATCTACACAAGATGACATGATACACAGAGATAAAATAAATGACTGTTGGATGGACTTGGGTGTAGTTGATTCTCTACCTTTCCTATACTTCCTACAATACAAGATCTACAGGCATCAACAAAGACATCAAGATCAACGACAAGCACTTGGTAAACTTATAAGAACCATAGAAATTGATGAAAACCTTACACATAGAGAAACAGCTCTAAACATTTTAGGGCAATGTATGGAACAAGAAAACAAACCTCAACAAGCATTAAATTGCTACCTGCTTTCTCTTCAACAAAGGGCAAGAAATAACGCAGCAAAAATCCATATATGTAAGCTCCTTTCTGGGGTATTGTCTGGCCGATAAAAATTTGGTCAAAGGTATTTAGACTTGAACATTTCTATTGATCAAAATCATAATTCTTTTGTTTTGTGTATCAAATATATGTGTTTATATAATTTTGTTTGTTACATTGTATTTACACATAATATTATATAATTTAGGGTCAAGGCTTTACGAACATCTTTAACAAATGACCACTGCTCATCAAAATTATTTTTGTCTTTGGTGCCAAGATTGATCCATCTGCCTTTAAGCCACAAATAGAAGCTTTTCCTGTAGTACAGACCACAGACATTCCTTAAAGAGACATAAAGCTCATTTCGATGTAAAGTTGAGTTAAAATTAGTGATACAATTAATTCAAAGGAAATTTACTATCAGAATGATGACTGACAAATAAATGATAGTGAAAAATGCTAATGATACAATAAATCAAGGGCCACCGCGGAAAAGGGGCAATTAAAGATTTTTCTTAATTCATTTTTATTTTAATAGTGTTAATCTAGTGTGTTTAATCACACTTGCTGTTTTGTCCAAGCATAAATCATTTTCATTATTAAATAAAAACGTTAAAAAAAACTTTATTAAAATTCAATCATCTGACCTTGATGGTCAAGGTTGTTTGAAGAACAAGGTCATATCTAAATCATTCAACATGTCCGTTTGGTCACAAGTTATGTTTTTTCCACGTACAAATCAAATCCGTACAAAAATAATGACCATATTACAAAAACTCAATAATTTAACCTTGATGTGCAAGCTCATTCATGAGTGAAAGTCAATTTTGAGTTTAATTAATATACATATTCATAAATAACAAAAACATAGCAAATAACCGGACAAAATCAAGTCGAAAGAATTTCATTTATTTGCATTGATGGTCAAAGTCAATTAAAGTTCAAGGTCATATCTAAATTATTTTCAAATGTTTGTTTGGTAGCAAGCATGTTCTGTACATTGACATTGCTCTAGGTCAGTTCAACCTTTTAAAAGGTTTTGTATAAAAGTTAGTTTTGTCCAAGTATGAAAATAATCCATTAATTAATTGACCAGACGCCAAACAGCTTATTTAAAAGAGAACACAATGATATATTTATAGATATATTATTTTAAAGGAAAGGTTATTGAAAAAATGCGTTTCTTCCAGTCTTATAAGCTGTGTTAATCGCCGTAATAATGATCATTTTAAAGGAAAGTTCTATGTTGGAGAATGCAGTTACTAGAAAAACAAATCTTGTAATACTTGTAGAAAGGTTTATCTTTCAAAATTTTACACGGACTAGAAGACAAAGACTTTGGAATACTGTGAATTTTTGTTCACATTTGTAGTACATGTAACTATAATACACTGATCAGAATATGATTACACCGTCAATATCTAGTACAAGATCTTTCTATTTTTTGGTTAAATTTTTGAAAAAACCTTTGAAATTTTTGTGAATACAATTATTTTATATGAAATTTAAAAAAAATGCCGTTATTTCATTATTTTAAGTCATACAGTTTTTTGCATAATTTTGTTACCATGGCAACCAAAAATACACCTTTTTGTAATCAGTGCATTAAAGAATATTTGTTTTGCGTTGGATTTATAGTTTATATGCTAACATGTTAAAGCTATGTGCTTTAAAGTGGACTAACTTAAGTAATGATAATCGCCTTAATCATGGAAAAGTTACTGAAATTCTGAGAATTTAATCCTTACGTTTTATTTATTATCAATAACACTTTAGGGGGAAAATGAAAAATCTTTTTTTTCTTCTTTATCTAAAAAGTCTTAAATATTGTTGTCTTTTAATATAATATAGCATTAATTTGGTGATGTATTGATCATATTAAGTGCAAAATGTTGCATTCGGTCAAGATATTACATATATTACACCAAGATGAATGATAACTTTATATTTTGTTTATTTTATTGTGTATTTTATTGTGAATAACTATGGAATTATTTCTAGTTTATATACCAATAAAAGTTTAAAATGTTATTTATTTTGTTGTTATGGTGATGTCATACGAATTTGAATATTTCATGTAATATCAAGTATTTTTAAAAAATAATTGTTGCCAGCTATTCAGCAGATGTTGTTCTACCACAAACAAGTCATAACACATTTTCGCCCGGACATCACATTTGGGCCAAAAATCGCTGAGCTTGTCACATATATGTTCCTTATAGAAGTCATCATCCCCTTATACAGGGAGATCCTAAAATTTGCATGTAAAATGCAGAATGATATAAACTAGTGTGTATTAAGTGCATGAAAGTACCTGTATTTGAGATATTCAAGACTTGTATTAATTACTTATTCCAATTTCAACTAGGTTTTGTTACTAAAGAAATTGCGTTAAGGTCTTCGAAATGTCTTAATATAAACTTACTGGATTACAATTAGATAAAAATAACTTTGATTTTGTTTGCGCCTGACAAAACCTTTATTTCTTCTCAGGTTGCACAGAGAAACATTGAATCCTTAAATAAACCAATGGCAATAATAAAGTTTAACAAAATCTTAATTTTGTATTTTTTTTTCTGGTTTTTACTCACTGATTATTTTACCGGTCACAGATTTGTCCTTTTAATTATATTTTTAGATAACAAAATCGTTATTTCAATAGGTAACATCCGGAAAACACATTAAACGACCATTTCAATCCAGCATAATTCGTTTTAAATATAAAATGTGTTTATATTTTATTGCACTCACAGAGAAAAGAAAGTTACGATCAGCTTAACTATGATATTGAGATAAAAACAATAATAAAGCATTTAGAAAAATAACGAACTTATAGCCACTAAAAGCAAATTCAATCCAAATTTATGACATTTGACATTGAAGGTCAAGGTCATTTATAGTATATGAAGGCCAAGTTTAGTGTGGTCTACCTGATGATATTGTCCCTAGTGTTGTTGCGGCCAGGTTGGAAGACAATACACCAAAGAGTCAAAATGTTATGATAAACATTAAAGGTTGTGGCGGGAACTGGATCCCCAACCTGACTGTATCAATACCTCTATTTTTCTTCCTCGAAAAAAAGTCAAACTAAAACTCATGAAATGGCCATAACTCAATATTCCTGTACAGTGAATGAAGGATGAAATAGCACCAGTGATATTTGGGAAGCCCGGACATGTTTTTGACAAACAGACAGATGACAAAAACACGTCCCTACTCTTTTTTACCACTTGAACATCAGCACATGGACAAAAAATTTCTGTGGGTCACGCCAGTAATTGATTATTTTTGCAAAAACGAAAATATAAAATTGAACCAATTATAAAATAATATTAACTTATTTTGACTTTACTCTTGGAGTTGGATGGGAAAAATGTCATTAAAGAAATTGTTGATAATGTTTAATGAAACATGCTTTATTAGACAGACATCAGACTATCCAAAATGCTGAGCTTTACAACAACATAAACCAGTGCTAAAATATAGTCACAAACTTGCATTTTATACATTTGTTATCAGTTGTGTTAGTTAAATCTATTTAATGGAAATTTTAAGACAAAGTATAAATATTATAAGAATTATTTTCCAGTTCAAAAGTTACGTATCACATAATCATATATTTACATATTCAAAATTAAGCATGCATAAAAAAGCAAAATGAAATAAGAGTAAATGATAAAAATTAAAAGCTTAATACATGTAGTCAAGTTTCCTTTAACAAATCAACACATAGCAAGACAAAAAATAAAATAGCTCAAAAATACCTTTTCATTCTTTGATTTCAAACAAATCAATTTCATGCTACATTTGACTTTATGTTCTGTCATAGCGTAGTACATTGGAACAAATGTTGACGAGTAAATCTTGATATCAGCTGCTCCATATTTCTGTTCTGCCTCCTCTGTAAAATATACTACATGCTTGTAATATGTGTATGGAGTTCTATCATTTGGGATGGCAACAAATACTAAAATCAAAACTCGAGACTTGATCATTTTTCATATGATCTCCAATGATCTTCTAAGTTGTACGCTGTCTGCATGCTACTTTCGATTTCATTATATTGTACTACATTTTAATAAATGCATTAAGGTCTAATTACTACCTTTAATCAACATTCATAATAGTAATCCGGCCCTTTACAGTTTCAAAACAGTTACCTTAAACAAGTTTCGACACAACTTTTCCTTATTAACAGGATGAAATGGCAAATAAAAAAGACTGAATGTCACAAACAATGCTTCATTTTTGTATAGAAAATCTAACTAGAACTATCACTAAATGTGATTAATACCCCCACAAGACTGCTTCTGAAATGAGGATGTTACTAGTAACAGAATACCTTGTAAAATAATCAAAATATAGAGTTATGGTTGTGGGTAATTAAAGATAGTTGTGGTTCTTATATGTTGCATTTCTTTTCAATGTGGTTGGCCATTGATGAAGTTTAATTGAATTACTCTGTAATAAGTCCAGAAAGACAAAGAAAAGGAACAAAGGGCAATAACTCTATAAATACTGAAGATAGAGTTATAGTTGTTGTGCACTGCACTTTCTCTTATTGTGCTTGACCATTGTATGAAGTTGTTTTGAATTCCAACCAGTACGTTTTAAGTTATGCTCCTGACAAGGAAAAGTATCAAAGGGCAGTAACTCTGTATTTTGTCCAATGGAGTTATTGCTCTTGTGCACTGCACTTCCTTTTAATTTCCTTGACAATTGTATGAAGTTGTATTGAATTCCAAACAGTAGTTTTCAAGTTATGCCCCGGACAAGGAAAAGTAACAAAGGGCAATAACTCTGTAATTAGTCAAGATGGAGTTATGGTTCTTGTGCACTGCACTTTCTCTCAATGTGCTTGACCATAGTATGAAGTTATATTATTTCCAACCATTAGTCTTCAAGTTATGGTCCGGACAAAAAAGGCAACGGAAAAGTAACAAAGGGCAATAACTCTGTAATTACTTTAGATAGAGTTATGGTTCTTGTGCACTGCACTTTCTCTTATTGTTTTTGACAATTGTATGAAGTTGTTTTGAATTCCAACGAGTTGTTTTCAAGTTATGCCCCGGACAAGGAAAAGTAACAAAGGGCAATAACTCTTTAATAAGTCAAGATAGAGTTATGGTTCTTATGCACTGCACTTCCTCTCAATGTGCTTGACCATTGTATGTAGTTATATTGAATTCAAACTATTATGATTCAAGTTATGGTCCGGACAAAAAAAAAGCAATGGAAAAGCAACAAAGGGCAATAACTCTGTAATTACTTTAGATAGAGTTATGGTTTTATGCACTGCACTTCCCCTTATTGTGTTTGACAATTGTGCGAAGTTGTTTTGAATTCCAACCAGAAGTTTTCAAGTTATGCCCCCGACAAGGAAAAGTCCGACCAGTAGTTTTCAAGTTATGCCCCGGACAAGGAAAAGTAACAAAGGGCAATAACTCTGTAATTAGTCAAGATAGAGTTATGGTTCTTATGCACTGCACTTCCTCTCAATGTGCTTGACCATTGTATGTAGTTATATTGAATTCCGACCATTAGTCTTCAAGTTATGCTCCGGACAAAAAAAAGCAATGGAAAAGCAACAAAGTGCAATAACTCTGTAATTACTTTAGATAGAGTTATGGTTCTTGTGCACTGCACTTTCCCTTATTGTGTTTGACAATTGTGCGAAGTTGTTTTGAATTCCAACCAGAAGTTTTCAAGTTATGCCCCGGACAAGGAAAAGTCCAACCAGTAGTTTTCAAGTTATGCCCCAGACAAGGAAAAGTAACAAAGGGTAATAACTCTGTAATTAGTCAAGATAGAGTTATGGTTCTTGTGCACTGCACTTCCTCTCAATGTGCTTGACCATAGTATGTAGTTATATTGCATTCCAACCATTAGTCTTCAAGTTATGGTCCGGACAAAACAAAAGCAATGGAAAAGCAACAAAGGGCAATAACTCTGTAATTACTTTAGATAGAGTTATGGTTCTTGTGCACTGCACTTCCCCTTATTGTGTTTGACAATCGTATGAAATTGTTTTGAATTCCAACCAGTAGTTTTCAAGCTATGCCCCGGACAAGGAAAAGTAACAAAGGGCAATAACTCTGTAATTTGTCAAGATAGAGTTATGGTTCTTTTGCACTGCACTTCCTCTCAATGTGCTTGACCATTGTATGTAGTTATATTGAATTCCAAACATTCAGTCTTCAAGTTATGCTCCGGACAAGGAAAATGCAACGGACGCGTCTGGACCGACCGACCGACCACCGGGTGACTCCTATATACCCCCAAAACTTCGTTTTTTTGGGGTATAATAAATATGAAACATAAAAGTGAATACTAAAAAAATCAAAATGGAAACAAGCAGAGGTGAAAAAGTAGACAAACAGTATAATTTCATGTTGTTTGTGTGTTCTTGTTTTTATGTTGATTTTAACACATTATTTTGTGATCAAATCTCAGGGATCGATCCTCAATTCAGGCTTTCTTGAATAATTTACCAATAAATAACCATTTCCCCTTAGTGACTGACTACTAAATCACTGTGCGTGAAGAATTAACAAATAGATTGATTAGATTCAATGTCCAAACAAATTGAAAAATATTACTTCCCCGAAAAGATCCAACGAGCTATCCAATAAAATACAAATCTGATGTTCTCCCTATTCTGCTATTTTCTGCTACCTATTTAAGTAAGTGGGTTGACTGTTTTGCTATATTTTATTTCTTTTATTATCTCTTATTATCTGCTTTGGTAGTTTTTAGGTCACACCAACATTACAAAGACATCACTATGACTAAGTGCTACTTCAGGGTATATCTACAACAGCTAGGTAGACATACAGATATCTCAATGTGTTTTATTTCAATCATTAGCGGGCTCTAGTTAAGTATAAGCAAAAATCTTTCATATAGTATCTGGATTGTCTCAGACATAAAAGAATGTCTTGTGCAATAACTTACAGCAGTGATGAACAAGTAGTTTGTTACATTAAAAACCTTTTTACCACAGTGGATGCAAAGTGACTGATATAAACCATATCTCACAGATGAAAACCAGTATTTCAGTAATAAACATTAAATGACATTTTCTACAAACCATTTTTGAAGTTTTAACGTATACAGTATGTAAATCTTTCTAATTTTACTCTTAGCCCGTGGCAAATGTATTTACCCCTGATACCAGCGCAGACAAAAATCAACCGGCACATCCGCTCATGTTCTACAACGTTTGCTTTTCTATCAGTATTTGTTTTAAGATAATTATTTAGAATCCAATCAAGTTATTTTTGAAATACAATCATGTATATTACACTCATAAAATTCAGAGGTTCATTTACAGTATGCTTTTGTATCTTACTTTTTGTGACATTCGTATATAAATATAAAAAAATAAAACCACCGTAGAGCAACATCCTTCGAGAGACAAATATTTTGGTTGTCAGGCAGAGGCGCTGCTAAACAGAGGTTGTAAGACTCCGCACTCGACTATTATCAGTGCTTGACAAAAAGAAAAGGTGTATAATTTCCAATTGTTCAGCTAGTAATTTTTTTTAATTTTTTGTGGATTTATAGAATTCAAACTGAAAAGGTTACACATTACATATGATTTTTCTATGATCCATGCTTATTGTCAGCTAATTCCAAACTAGTTACCTATAAAACAAGGTTAAAATCATTGAATAAAGAGTTACAGTTATTGTGTACTTGTGTGAAGAGTAGCAATTCCTGAACACTATTCCTCGAGTTGTAACTTCAAATGGAATAATGTTATAAACCCAGTCATTGTGACAGGCACACAGACAATGATGCTGGATAGACAACATCAGACTTACACCCCTTTGTTAACACAAGGAGAAGTAAAAACATACAAGTTAGCATTTTAGTACATGTTTTATTAGCAAAAATACACAAACGTTAATATGCATTTGCACAAGCATTTTCCCCAAATTTATGACATCTCTTGACTTTAAGATGAACACAAAACATACTGACCAAAAATCACATACTTTCAATGTACAGTAAAATCTGTACTTAAAAGCCATAATTAAATATAGAACACCTTGTAAAAAAGCCATCCTAATTAATATTGATATTTTTTTTAATAAAATGACAGCAGCCGTGTATATAAAACTTTAAAATACTGCACGTTTGTAACGTTGCTTTTCATTGGATAACCGTGACGTTTATATAGTTTTATATACACGGCTGCTGTCGATTCATGAAGAAATCTTACTTTTTACTCTAAAAATGATGCTTGCTGTATTATAAATTCGTTATAAAGATTGTTGACAGGTTATATGGCCGTATATAAACGGCTGTTTGCAATATATTTACAAATAGCCGTTTATATAGGACCATATAACCTATCAACGATCTTTATAACTAATAATATAAATGCCACGAAAAGCGACTTTACAAAGATGCAGTATTAAAATTTTTTCTATGTTAAAAGGCCATATGTGTATGTTATTTGGCAATTTATTTCTTAGGGTACATTCTAACAAGAAATAGAGGGTGAAATCAGAGAACCTATGAAAACCCTATCAGATAAGAGAGACATATCATTTTATATGTATGACATATATAAATACATATATGAATATACATGAATATATTATATATAACTACATAGTTTCAGAACAAACTTTACAAAGGAATGTATGAAAAACCCTTTCCAAGTTAATTCTGATAAAAAAACAAACATGCAAAATACATGTGTACAACAAAAAATGCTAAAATGTACATGCTTGAATTACAAAGTAAAAGCTAAAACACAAATCTTTGGCACAAAATATAAAATGGCACAAACTATTCACAATGTAAAATTATATCTAAACATAATACCGAGAATAAAATGTCAACATTCTTGTTTGTAAATATTATTATTTCAAACATTCATACTGTATTTACTAATTTTTTAGCTGGATATGTCATAAAAATAATGCCTTTACCACATTATTTGCTGGTCTGTTTTGTTTGGCTTTATCGCACACCAACATAATTAAGGTCATATGCGGCGAAACAGGAAATATGATTTTAGCTTAAGTTGAATGTTACAAACTTAAAGCAACATCATGGGTCAAAAACACATTACCTTCTGAAACTAAGAGATGTACAGACTCCCGTAATTTGAATCCATTAAGTCGCCTCTTACGGTGACAAAGGGTTAAACTGTGGCTGCATTTCCGACTTTAAAACGGTGAAAAGATTTGGGATTCAAGTAATAATTTAAATGTTATGTGCCATTAATGACTGATTTTGCAGTTTTTATCACCATATTTCTACTATGAAATTATGCAGTTTCCATATTTTAACTTCTTTTTGGTAATTTATGTGGATTGTGAAAATACCATTTGCAATGTGTACTTTACTTTCTTTGTTCATTTTACAAAATTTTACTTAAAAAAACATTTTCAAAATACTCGTGTTCATGAAAATAAGCATAATATGCTTTAATGTGCAACTCTTCTTTTATAATTGCATACAAAAATATGATGACAAGAGAAAAGAAAAACTTTAACAGTGGTAAAAAACATGGACAATGAATACACACATGAGATTCCTTAAAATGTATAAAATGATTGCTGAAACATAACTATCAACATAAAAAACTAATATCAGCATGAAAACCTATCAGCTAGCATTATAATAATAATAATAAAGACTTTATTTAAAGAGGCAACATAGTTGGGCAGGCCCAGTCTTCCCTATGAGCCTCTATCAATTATACAATGTACATAATATAAACATTTACAAACAAAAGGTATGATAAACAACAACAAAATTACAAATACAATGTAGCTAAGAAACATGTAAAAAGAAAATCTAGGGAAAAAACATTATATAAGAATATAAACATTGCAATTCGGAAAAACATTATCATTTTATAATGCAACTTGAACCAGAGAACCACCATTTAAGATAATTATTTTTGAACGACTGTAAATTTGTGGAATTTCTGATATCTAAGGGAAGAGAATTCCAAAGTTTTGACCCCGAATATGATAAAGATTTTCTGCAGAACTCAAGTCTAGGTTTTGGGATTTGAAGTTGTTTTTGTTGATATGATCTTAATTGTGTATTTTCTGTATAAGTAAAAAGATTTTGCATATAATCAGGGAGAAGATTGTTAAGGGACTTGTACACTAAAATAGCTTTTTTATAATTTACTCTTTCAGAAAATTTCATCCAGTTTAATTCAGAAAATAAATCATCAAGGGGTGCATCAAAATCTTTGTCCAATATTAGCATTAAATATTATCAGCGTAAAACCAATTTCAGCATTAAAACCTATTAAGTATAAGCATAAAGAAAAACATATCAGCATAAAATCATTATCTGTATGAAAACCTATTACCATGAAAAATATCTCAGCATAAAACCAATATCGGCATGAAAACATAGTAGCATAAAAATAATTCAGCAAAAATTCAATAAAACATATCACCATCATACAATTATGATAGCATATAACCATAGATACATATTATCAAAATTTTATTATTCTACGATCATAAAATACAGTACTCTTCTACGTTTTGATTTTTTAGATAAATTATTCAAAAGACAAATTGAAGAGAAAATAAACTGAGTATATCAAACAATACAAACAAACCTTAGCATGTAATGAATAACAGTTAAATATGTATAGTTAATCAATGTACAATAGCTAAACATGTATAGTTAAACCATGAGAGAAAAAAACATAATAAGTGACATTATTTTGGCAAAATGTAGCAACAAAGCTATGACTCATAAATTATAATATTTCAATTCAATAAAAAATGTCCAGTAGAAAAATATATCATTATGATAAAATACAAAAAAGAGTTACAGCCCTTGACATAAACAGTTCTTTTATGAAAAAAAAAACAACAACATTGAAACATAGTATAATAACTTAGAAGCTAACAACAAAGTAGCCAACTTGTCTTTTTAATGAAGTGAGAAAACTAATAAGTGAAGTTACGGTGAGCTAAATTATGAAAATAAAAAAAAAGTAAGCATGACATACTGTGCAAGCACATTATCATTTTTACGACAATATAATAGAAAACGAGAGCTGTCAGTACGACAGAATGCTCGACTATTCTCAGTGCCTGATACTAGTAGTAAAACAAGAGCCTGGGTAGCGTTAAATTTCAAAAAGGGCAATAACTCTGTCTAAATCAACGTTAATGTTATGGACTTTGGCCATTGACCTGTCATTGTGCTATCAAATAAGTGAGTGAAGTTTCAAACCATTCCTTTCAGTAGTTTTGGAGATTCCAACATCCATGCAGAAACCCTTAACCAAAATGTTATGCTAAAGCATGTCGGCCAGTGCAATAATCCTCCTTATTCTTCTAAATGTCAAGCTAAACATGCATAGTAAAAATAATAATACTTTAAGAATAGTTATTTTGGCTGGATAAATGGATATATCACAGTTTTCTATACAATTAATTCATATAAACAATTCATATAAACATATTAGTCATATTTTACAAAATATTTTTAGCTATTCAGAAGCAGTATTTGGCTGAAATGGCTTTACTTTTGATTCAATAAACTCCTCCCAATAATAGTGAATCATGGATTCCATCTAAAGAACTATCCCCGACGATAATTCAATATAATTTTCAATCCAATAAACTATCCCAATCATACCCCATCACAGATTTCCTCCAAATGAACTATATGATAATTTGGGTTGCTTCTAAGAACTGTTTCCTACGATTAATTAATAGAATTTTCAATCCAATAAACTCTTCCAAATCACAATTCATCATGGTTTTCATCTAATGAACTTCTAAATCAGTTGTAACGTCAATAATTTCACTTTCAATATCAACATTTGTTACATCTTCTGTCAATGCATCGTCTGTTTTCTTTTTTAACTTTGTCAAAATTTCTAACGAACGATGAGCATGTAACCTAGAAACTTCAACAAAATTTGGATCGTGAGTAAACCACATAGCTATGGCACATCGCTGCCCCTTCACTACAGCTTTTACACCATGATAATCACCATCATTGAAGGCCACAAACCGTTCGCACTGAGGTTTCACTGAAATCTGAAAATAACAAATCATTTACATCCCACTAATCAAATGAAATTGTCCATTTTTAGCTCACCTGAGCATATGCTCAGGGTAAGCTATTAGGATCACTCTTCGTCCGTCGTTTGTCGTCCGTCGTCCGTCGTACGTCGTCCGTTGTCCGTTCACACTTTTCAAACGATATCTCCTCTGAAACCATAAGGCAGATCATAATGAAACTTCACAGGGATGTTCCTTGTGTGAAGCCTTAACATAATTGTTCAAAGAATTCCATTCCATGCAGAACTCTGGTTGCCATGCCAACCAAAAGAAAAAACTTTAAACATCTTCTTCTATAAAATCCAAAGAGCTAGAGCTTAGATATTTGGCATGAAACATCTTCTAATGAGTGTCTACCAAGATTGTTCAAATAAAAGCCCTGGGGTCAAAATTGGCCCCGCCCCAGGGGGTCATTGATTTTCCCTATATGCATATAGTAAAAACTTAAAAAAATCTTCTTCTAAAAAACCCAAAGAGCTAGAGCTTAGATAATTGGCATGAAACATGTTCTAATGGATGTCTACCAAGTTTGTTCAAATAAAATCCCTGGGGTCAAAATTTGCCCAACCCCAGGGGGTCATTTATTTTCCCTATATGCATTTGGTAAAAACTTAAAAAAAATCTCTAAAAGAACCCAAAGAGCTAGACCTAAGATATTAAGCATGAAACATCTTCTAATCAGTGTCTACCAAGTTTGTTCAAATAAAAGCCCTGGGGTCAAAATTGGCCCCGCCCCAGGGGGTCATTGATTTTCCCTATATGCATATAGTAAAAACTTAAAAAAAAATCTTTTAAAGAACCCAAAGAGCTATAGCTAAGATATTTAGCATGAAACATGTTCTAATGGGTGTCTACCAAGATAGTGCAAATAAAAAGCCCTGAGGTCAAAATTGACCAAGCCCCGGGGGTCATTGATTTTCCCTATATACATGTAGTAAAAACTTCAGAATAAATTGAAAAGTTTTAAGACGCCCGTGGATCGAACCAGCAATCCCATTTATACAAATATAATGTTCTCCCTATTTAGCTAAACGAGCAGGCTATTTTCTTTATTATTATTTGTTTTGGTGGTTTAAGGTCTCAACAACATTGCAAAGGTGGTATATAAATAAGTGCGCTATTATAGAGCATTTCTGTACCAGGAAGTCATTCACCAGTTCCTCAATATGTTTTATTTCAATCATTAGAGGGCTCCATCTAAGTATAAGCAAAGATCTTCCATATAGGTAATCTGGGTTCTGTCTAAGGCAAATAAAAGAAGTTTTGTGCCATGACTTTACGCAAGCGATGAAAAATTTGTTTATAAATTTTAAAACCCTTTTTAACCCACTGTGGATTGCAAATGACTGATATAAACCATAATCTAAAGATAAAACTAGTTATTTAAACTGATAAGCATTTCAATGACATTTTCAAACCTCTTATTATAGTTCTAACGTATACAGTTTGTAAATATGTCTAATCTAACTTATAAGTCTACCAGTGGCAACTGCATTTACTTATGCTACCAGTGCAGACCTGAAGATCAACCATCACATCCTATCATATTCTGAAATGTTTGCTTTTCTGTCAGAATTTATTTCAAAATTTAGAATAAACCAAAATTTTTTTTTGAAATTCAATCATGGATATTATACTCAAGCACGTTTTAAACATGTTTATGGATTTAAGCATGCCTTACAGCCAATGGGTTACTATTTATAGCTATTTTCACAATATGTTACTATTTTAAGCTATTCGGACAATATGTTACTATTTATAGCTATTCAAACAATTTGTTACTATTTATAGATGGGACGTCCGTGGCCGAGTGGTTGAGGTCGTAGACTTCAAACCACTTGCTCCTTACCGCTGTGGGTTCGAATCCCGACAGGGACTTTGGATTCTTTCATGTGAGGAAGCTATCCAGCAAGCTTACGGAACGTCGGTGGTTCCACTCAGGTGACCGTTCGTGCCTGAAAAATACACAGAAGGGCACCTGGCCCCGTGTTCACAAAGTAAAGGCCACGATCAGGATCAAGTGATCCTGATGTTATATTAATTGTTTTATGTAGCTAAAAACAATCGTGTTTTACTAGAATTAAATGGTAAATATTCAAAGGTAAAACATGCTTATTTGTAAAGAAACCAAACCATTTTGGGATAAAATAAACAAATATCAAAACAGGTACAAAAATATTCGGATCAAAATAAGGATCAGTTTTAGGATCAGGATCAATATTTGGATCAACTGTAAAATACCTGTATCTTGCAAAAGTAACAATAAATTTATTCTAAATTTCATTAACTTGCTATTGCAAGTCCAGTTTTATCAAATTAAGATTAGATATTTAATATATGTGGATAAACAATGAAGAATATTGGAGTTTTTAAATTTGATCCGGATCTTGATCCTTAATTCTTTGTGAACACGGGGCCTGAGGTCTTCCTCCGCCAGTATTTTAGCTGAAAAGTCCCGATATGACCTATTCTATGTCGATGTGACGTAAAACCAAATCAAAAATATTATAGATTTGCAGTTACCAAAAATATGCAATATGCTGCGTGAGGACTTAAATAGGTCGTTCTATTTTTTGCATTTACATAAAAAAGAAGGTGGGTGGGGTAATACAGATCAGTACAAACCTGAACACTTACTTATATTGAGCCCTTCTAAGCTTTCTGATTTGGTAAAAGGGGAGACAAATTTACTGGTGGACTGGTTGTCATGGTAGCCGTCTCTCTTGGTTACACCTTTCTGCATAAGCGATAAGGAAGTAAAGAAAAGAAGGTAAAGAAATGAGAGCCCATAATAACTAAATAATCTACAAAGTATATCTACAATATAGTTTTTTTGATATTATAGTATTCAACATAAAAAATATCAACTAGGAGCTAAAAAGAGATAAAGAATTAGATTGAATTCAATAACAGAATATTAAGTAATACACGGCAGACTGAAACAAGAAACTCACAATTCTAAATGTACATGGGATGCCACTTTTCATTCTAAATGCCAAAATTTCATCTTAAGCATTTTGATTTTAAAAGATGACAATTAAGAAAATACTTTTTTTGTTTTGTTTTTTTTTTTTTGCAGAAAAAAATGGCAACTCACATCCACTCAACAGAATAAATTAATTATAGTAAAACAAGACCTTCAATTTAGAATACATAAACTAAGAAACAAAGCTTAAATCTTATAAAATGTTGAGGCAAAAAACGCTTTCAGCTTTTGCACACCCCAGCCAAAAACAATGAGCTACAATTTTTTCAACCCAAAATATAAGTTCTGCTTGTTAAATTAGTCCAGAATTTTAAAAAATTGGGCCATGAAAGTTCTTCTCTTTAAATGTTTGCATTTTATTAATATCTAAATATTCCTTCATGTAAATTGTTTTTTTTCCTTTGTTTTCAAATCAAAATTTTAATACATGAAATGGAAAATGTTTTTCCCAATTTAAAATCTTGGAACGGTGCCAACACGAACGCCTATTTTTAATAAAATTCTTTTCGCCCGGCAAAAGAGGTGCTTGCTAGAAAATAAGAGAAGCCAAGAATCCCTAAAGAAAGCCCAAACAAGACGGGCAAATGAAAAATGTTGCGGCTCGGTTTTGATTGACCTTTCATGGAAAAGACTTGTAAATAAATATAATTATGATGAAAGGCAGAGCGGTAAAGCAGTAAAAAGCTATTCAACCTTGTTTTAGTCTCATCCTGAGTGCGATACAAAACACTCGCTTAAGAGATAGACAAGAATGATATGGTTGTTTTAAAGAGGTGATTGCTCTGCAGAGTGTAACTGAATATGTTTTTCAAAAAAAGAAAAAAAAATAAATAAAAAGGAAAATAATTCACTATACACGATTTTTTTTGTTTGATTTCAAAATCACATGACACTGCGTGGACTGTTTTTACTGAATCTCTGCACAAAGCCGAGTGTGTACCTCCTTTTAATGTTTCTAGTCCCAAGATCATTATTATTGACAGTAATTTCATTCAGATTTTTATCTGCTCTTTCAACTTAAGTCTCAATATAAGGCCTAGTTTTAAGCAAAAATATAACATGCCATCAAAGTGTGAGAAAAAAACCCAAGAAACATTTATAAGGAAGTAGAGAAAAATACCAAATAAATATAACAGCAAGGTTGAGTATTAAACAGGTATTATTTCCTAGAGGTATATGGGCTACTTGTTTACCCATGGCTACATCAAGACCAGTGTTTATCTCATGATGAGTATGGGGGAGTCACGCCCACTGTAACCGCCCCCCCGCGAAACACCTTCACGCTGTAAACATAGCAAAATTCTATAATGCGTGCATACCATAATAGTAATACCTAGGTCACAAATAAAACAGCCTCCGCTAGTAATAGACAAAGTAAAAAAAACTCTTATCTGTTTTAATGCTTTTACCTACCAAAATGATTACTGCTGCATATAAAAATCTGGAAACAAAGTGATCCCTCGGAAGCATTAAAACCATTTTGATTTGTTCAGCTAGTAAATTTGTTGTTTTTATTGATTAATAGAATAAAAACTGAAAAGGTTACACATTTCATATAATTTTTCTATGATTCATGCTAATTGACACCTAATTCCAAACCAGTTACTTTTGAAATTAGGTTCAACGTGTGTCTTAAGTAATGCCAAATGACCATAAGTCAAATCATTAAGTGAAGAGTTACAGTTCTTATGTGCTGGTTAATGTTTATGAAACATATGCAGCTTTCATAACTTAAATACCTAACGTGTAATGATCCGATGATAAGGTAACAAAGGGGAATAACTAAGAAATCATGAAGTGAAGAGGTGCAACTCCTGAGCTCTTAGCTACTATTCCATGAGTTGTAACTTCAAATGAAATAATGCTATAAACACAGTCATTTTGACGGACATACAGGAGAAGATGCTGGACAGACAATATCAGACTTACATCAAGGAGTATTAAAAACATACAAGTTTGTCTTTTAGAGCATGTTTTATTAGCAAAATACACAAACATTAATATGCATTTGCACATACATTTTTTTCTCTTTAAATCTCTTAAAGCTGACCACAAAACATACTGGCCAAAATCACATACTTTCAATGTATAGTCAAACCTGTGCTAAAAACCATCATCAAATATAGAGCATCCTGTAAAAAAAGGCAACTCTAATTAATATTGATATTTCTTAATAAATTGACAGTAGCCGTGTATATAAAACTAAATAAATGCCATGATTATCCAATGAAAAGCGACGTTACAAACGTGCAGTATTATAAATTTGTCTATGTTAAAGGCCAAATGTGCATATTATTTGGCAATTAATTTATTAAGGTAAATTCTAAGAAGAAATAGAGGGAGGAATCAGAAGACCTTTGAAAACCCTATTAGATAAGACAGACATATCAATTTATATTTGTGATTTATATAAATACATACATGAATATGCATTTATATATTCTAACTACATAGTTTCAGAACAACCTTTACAAAGGAATATATGAAAAACCCTTTACAAGATAATTCTGATAGTCTAAGAAAAAAAACATGCAAAAATTCATTTGTACAACAAAATGGTAAAATTCATATACTTGAATTATAAAGAAAAAGCTAAAATGCATTTTTGGCACAAAATATGAAAATGGCACAAACTATTTACAATGTATAATTATATCTAAAACACAAAACGAAGAATTAAATGTAAAAGTTCACGTTTTTAAAACATGCATACAGTATTTACTAACGTTTTAGCAGAATAGTTTAAGAATGGTGCCGATACCACGTGATTTGTTTTGTTTGGCTTTTGTTTTGTTTGGCTTTACGGCACACCAACACAATTAACATCAGATGACGCTGATACAGGATTAATAAGTAATTTGAACCCATTTAATGGCTTGTTATGATCACATATAGTTCAACGGTTGCTGCAATTCCGACTTTAAAAAAGTGAAAAGACTTAATTAAGATTCGATTTATAACTTAAATGTTGCGTGTCATTAATTACTGCAGTTTAATCAACATATTTCTACTGTGAAATTATTCTTTTTGCATATTTTAACTTCTTTTTGGTAATTTACGTGGATTGTTTAGTGCCGTTTGCAAAGTGTATTTTACTTTCTTTGTTCACTTCACAATATTTTACTTTAAAAAAAAAATCAAAATGTTCATGAAACTGAGCATGAACCTGGGGGCACGCTGCTTTAACATTACAACTGAATGCAAAAATATGATGACAAGAGGAAAGAAAATCTTTACCAATGGTAAAAAACATGGACAATGAATACACACACGAGATTCCTTATTATTGTATAAAATAAATGTTTGCTTAAACATAAAACCTATAAGCATAAAACATCAATCAGCATAAAACCAATTTCAGCATGAAAATATATTGGCATAAAAATTTATCAGCATAAAACCAACTTCAGCATGAAAACCTATTGATTATTAGCATAAAGAAAACATGCGAGGGGTCATCCAAAAGTTCGTGGACTTTTTAAATATCTTTTGAACATCAACGTGTATTGATATGAAATTTTATCAGCATACATTGTAGAATATTATCAACACGTTTTGAAACGAAGAGTTAACTGCGTCAATAAAACATGGATTTTATATTGCTTTGAAATAAGCACATACACGGCACCCGGCGCACTGTAGAAAATCGCAGTTAGTCAGCGTATATTTTTTGCTAAAAAAATACTAAATAACGTAGAAAACCCGTGAAACATCGCATATTTCTTCTATGATGTAATTTAAGTAATTCTTTAAAATTATGGACGTCATTTCCATTCATTTTTGTTGAAATCGCCAGAAACGCCAGACGATGATATTGTTTACAACGGGAAAATGACGGACACGCAGAAATTAGAAAAAAGCGTGATCATAATATTTTGTTGTAATTTGGGAATGACACCAACACAAACATTTGAAAAAAACAATAACAAAAGACAGCAGGCGAACAGAAAAAATAAAATTTCACTATCATTAGTGTTTAATTGGCATAAAAATTTAGTGATGGACATAACTTCGTAAAGCAGATATGATTGTTGACTGCGTAACGTTGAAGCATAAGTTGACGTTAAATATTATGACGTTGACGTCACTTACTTTTTGGAGTGCGCCGCTGTCGCAGACATGTGTTTATGTAAAATTAAATATTGTTGTTATATAAGTAGCTACTAACATGAATTTTTCTGTGTTTATTTATTATTCATTCTTTTAAGCAGTGTAAGAATTTCAAATCAATATCTCAAATATATTTTACGCAACAAAGAAAGTCCACGAATTTTTGGATAACCCCTTGTATAAGCATAAAATCAATATCAGCATGAAAACCTGCTAGCATATAAAAACTATCAGCATAAATACATACAAACATTATACAATTATGATAGCATATAATCACAGATACATATTATTAAATTTCTCTTGTTCTATGATAATAAATTACAGTACTCTTCTACTGTTTGAATTTATTATGTTATATTACATCCAAAAGAAAAATGAGGGAGAAAGTAATGTATGTCTAAAAAGGTGAATAAGCCTGAGCATGTACATGTACAATAGTTTAACATATATTGTTTATCAATGTACAATAGTTAAATATGTATAGTTAATCAATGTACAATAGCTAAACATGTATAGTTAAACAATGTGATAAAAAACATAACATATCACATTCTTTTGGCAAAATGTAGCAACATAGCTATGACTCCTATGTTATAACATTTTAATTCAATAAAAATTTTCCAGTACAAAAGTAGAAAAGTATATCATCATGATAAAATACAAAAAAAAGAGTTACATCCCTTGACATAAGCATTTCTCTTTTATGAAAAAATAACAACATTAAAATATAGTATAATATCTCATAGGCTAACAACAAAGTGGCAAAATTATCTGTTTAATAAAGTATGAAAACACATATTGCTAAATAATGAACTAAAAGGTTAGCAAGACATACTGTGCAAGCAAATTATTTTTACAACAATAGAAAACGAGAGCTGTCAATACGACAGAATGCTCGACTATTCTCAATGCCTGATAGTAATACATACCAGAGCCGGGATAGGGCAAAATTTCAAAAAGGGTCATAATTCTGTCTAAATCAACATTAATGTTATGGACTTTGGCCATTGATTTGCTATTGTGCTATTAAATAAGTGTGTGAAGTTTCAAACAATTCCTTTCAGTAATTTTGGAGATTCCAACATCCATGCAAAACCCTTAACCAAAGTGTTATACTGATGCATGCCGGCCGTTCAAAAAAAATCTCCCTATTCTTCGAATAGTCAAGCTAAAAATGCATAGTAAAAATAATAATGCTTTAAGCATAATTATTTTGCCTGGATAAATGGATATATCACAGTTATCTATATAATTAATTCATATAAACAATTCATATAATCATATTAGTCATATTTTATAAAATATTTTAAACTATGCAGAAGCAATACTAGTATTTGGCTGAAAGGGCTTTAATTTTGATTAAATACACTCCTCCCAATAATAGTTAATCATGGATTCCATCTAATGAACTATCCCCGACGATAATTCAATATTATTTGCAATCCAATAAACTATCCCAATCAAAATACATCATAGATTTCCTCTAAATAAACTGTATGATAATTTTGGGTTTCCTCTAAAAGACTATCCCCTACAATAATTTTTTTCGATATCATTTTTGATCTAAAATACTCTTTCTAAATCACAATTAATCATGATTTTCATCTAATGAACTTTCTAAATCATTTGTTACATCAATCATTTCACTTTTTAACATCAACATTTGTCACATCTTCTGTCAACGGGTCGTCTGTTTTCTTTTTTAACTTTGTCAAAATTTCTAATGAACGATGAGCATGTAACCTAGAAACTTCAACAAAATTTGGATCGTGAGTAAACCACATGGCTATAGCACATCTCTGTCCTTTCACTACAGCTTTTACACCGTGATAATCACCAGCGTTGAAGGCCATGAATCTTCCACATTGAGGTTTCATTGATATCTAAAATAACAAATAACTTATATCTCACTAGTCAAATGGAGTTTTAAGGGATTTCTTTAGGAACAAGACAATTATTTAATTGGGACAAGATATATAAAATAGCAACAATATATGTAAAATGGGAACAATATATCTAAAATGGGACAAATATATGTATCACAGTACAAGCTATGTAAAATGTAAAAAGAATATAAAATGGAAACAAGATTTGTAAAATGGAAACAAGATATGATACATGGGAACAAGATAAGATAAATGGGGACCAGATATGTTACCTGAAATAAGACTGCAAAATGGGGACAAGAAATGTCCCTTCAACAACAATGCTTTAATTCCTTACTTGTAACAAGAACCAAGTTACAGGGAAATTATATCTTAATGCATAAATGATTTAGATAACAAGTAATTCCAATAACCTTAATACAGACATTGTGAGCTTCAGATCACTCATCTCTTTGAAGATCTATAGTTTTACCTTATGCTAGAAAAATGTCCGAAATTCGGAAATAATGCATCTGAGGTCCACGCCCAACAATAAAGTTGAAAAGGAACATCAACCTTAATTGTACTGCAGTAACTGAAAAACTAGCTGCAAATATGTGAGTCATATAAGGAAATTGATTTTTTATTATCATTATTATCATTTTCCCTAGAATTATCATTATATTTTTCCTAAAACTATCATCATTTTATCTAGCTTCCCTATGGTATAGCTTATGAGAATCAAAGATGATTTTTTTCCTAGAATTATCACCATTTCCCCCCCAGGAATTATCATCATTTTTATCTAGCTACTCTCCCTTGTCCACCTTCAAAGTTGTCATTAAGATATAAAACTCCACTGCAATGAAAGAAACATAATGATTGGAAATTAACATTCCAATATAATTAATATACACGTTTTTTATTTATTTACCCCCAAGTCTTTTTGCGGTGACAGACCCCTACCCATGCAAGCAGTTAAGACCAAGACTAGCTGCCACATGTCTGATCATAGTCTGCCGTGTTTCTCATTCAGTACTTATGTTAAAAATGTCCCTAAAAGTGATGAATGATTCTGTCCAGATTGAAATATGGACAAGCCTAATTCTGATATTTATGTGGTGAAGAATTAAAACATCTCATTCTGTTTTAAAGAAGCACAAGCTTTACATCCATGCTTTTTTTCATTATTAAGAAAGGCTAGTGTATTGTGATGAAATAATGCAAGCTTTACACCTTCTTTGTTTATTTAGGAAAATCTCAGATAGTGTTGGAAAGCGTAAGGTACAAAAAAGAGCATGAAATTCAAACCTTTGATTATTTATTGATTTTTGTTTTTGTTTGCTTGTTTCATTTTACGCCTTTTTCCAAAAGTATTTCAGTCATATAGGCGGGTAGTTTCCTAACCATCGTTCCGATTATTTATTGAAGAATTACAATGTTAGAACTACCTATAATGTCTCTGTACATATGCAAAGGCATCAGGAATGCAGACAAGGTGCGTATAATCAAAGTACAGTGGCCGCGTCAAGTTCAGGTACTTTTCTACAAGTAGTCTCGAATGTTCACTGGCATCGAGAAATAAATGTAACGTCTCTGGTGACACTGTTCTCTCTTTAACCAACTGTTATATCAGGAATTTAGTCATTCACACGTCTTAATAATTTCCATATTGTTTAAAAAGATACTTTTTTTATATAGAGGATATTTGTTTGTTTTGCATGTAAGATCGAAATATAATTTCACTGAGTGAACACCAGATGCAATATTTTCACGAGTGGCGTAGCCACGAGTGAAAATATAATAGCTGGTGTTCACGAATGAAATATATTTCAATCTTATATGTAAAACAAATAAATTTTCTTTTTATTTCATGCGTTTTAAGTGATTTTAAGTAATTTTTACTGATTTTGCCGCGTAACGTCGCGCATTCTCCTTTGTGACGTCATCACATCATGACGTCACATCATCAATTTTGAAATATAGTTCTGTTAAATTTCTCTAATTTTGTTACATTTTCAACATGATGTATAGTGACATCGACTTTCTTTTCCTAAAGAAGCAAAATTTACGCATGACGGCATTTATTTCTGCCTGTTATTCCATTTAGTTATGATTTTCTTTTCATCCGCATTCAGATATAGTCCGGCTACAGTGAAAATTATATTTTATAAATTTCACTAGTGGTTTATCAGAATATAATCATCTGATATATTACAATAAAACACTGGAAAGCATGAAATAAATATTGGGTCTTATCGTTTCATGTATTTTTTTTCTTTTTACAGGGGATCATACACATGGGTATCTTATTGGAAAATACATTATATGATCATGGGAAATAAATTCAATACCTAATAAAAAGCAAAGTGAAGCTTATCAAAACTGTACAAATTTATGTGAAACAAAACATGAAGCTTATCAAACTTATACATTTTTTTCTTATACATCCAAACATACTTGCTAAATACCGCAAAATCATTATTATTCATGGGGCACTGACTTATTTGCTTTTCGTTAAGATTCAACATTAAATTTTCATTTTATCTGCCATATGATTATTTTGCATTACATTATTTATATTTTACCTTTTGGAAAATTAGACAGACTTAGGAGCCCACGAAAATATTGTTTGTGACAAAACCATGAAATTTTATGTCCACGGAATTAAGTGAGTTAACAGTACTCGGTCTTGTGACAATATGAGAGATATAATAACAACAAACTATATACAGAGATAAAGGATATTTTTATACTCGGGAGGGTTTGTTTAGTTTATCCAAATCTTCAATTTTCAGAAGAAACAAAATTTACGGTAAAATTATATTAAAATAACAAAATTTCCTAGATGGCACATGACTGTTAAAAATATATGCATGTAATGTTTAAATATACACTTATATAAACACAGTACTTTATTAGTTAACAATTCATTCCCTAAAATTCAGACTTCAATTGAGTCAATCAAATTTAAACCTTTTCTTAGTAACAAGACATTTTCTGGAATTTCTAATTTCATTTTTTCATATAACTGTAGCAAATTAAAACTTTACCCTTAATTAACTCGGGAAAAAATAGCTTAAGGTCAATTCAACCTGTTAGAAGGTCTTGTCCAACAATGTGTTTTGGACATGTATCAAGATAATCCATTTATTATTAAACAAGCTATAGCAAAAATCAGTGAAAGTTGATTCACTTAAATTCAATGTCAAGGCCGAATTGATATTGCTGTATCATTTGAGATCGCGCCAACAGCATCATTATAAGTGGCATATTCTTTAAAGTGATATCTTTTTAAGAGGAGTTTACTGTACAGTTATTTATCTCTATTAGCATGATTGTACATGCAATAGTGTTAAAATAATTTTGAAAAATAATTTCTTTATTGGTTAAATAGATAGTACTTAATATTTCTATTTATATATAGAGTCTATTTTTCTTTTAACAGGGGAAATAATCAGAAATAAATTTTACAACAGGAAGAGGAAGTCAATTAATTTTTTACCCTTTCATATTTTCATTCAAACCCAAAAGAGGAAGTAAAACTAGTACAAAGTCCTGCTTATAATCTTGTTAAACAGAAAGTAAATACAATTGCTCGATTATTTTTACTTAATAGTATCAAATCCAACTTTCAAAGTAAGTTTACAATTTATCTTTTAGCACATAATTTTATACTAAAATAAATACATTATTATATTAGAATATATATCTATTAAGACTTATAGTGTCCTTTATTTTTCTTTTAACAAGGGAAATAATCAAATTTAATTTTACAACAGGACGCGGAAGTGAGTTATTTCCCCTTCATGTTTTCTCATTCAAAACCAAAAGAGGAAGTAAAAATAGTAAAGTTTCCAACTTTCTATTTTGTCAAACAGAAAGTCAATACAATTACTTGATAATTTTTATCAAATAGTATCAAATCCAATTTTTAAAGTAAGTTTAAATTTCATCTTTATACACATAATTTTACGTTATCATATAAGAAAGTATTTAAATGGAATATTATTAGTTTAGTTTGTGCTTGATTAAAGTATTTCCCGAGTAACGTTTCTGTTTCAAGTTACGATTTAATATGATTGAAATTTCAAAAAACATAAAATACCTAAAATTGCTTACAGCTTTTAAACGGACATGATTCTGTAAAATTAGATTACAATTAAAAACAGTCAAATTACGTTATTTTAAGGGACATTATCAATTCAATTAATTATTGATAAATATTTAAAAATGAGTTATTGATCATCTATATTGTTTGTTTACAAACAAACATCGAAGTAAGATAAAAAAATTATGAATTTATACTGAATAAAGTTGTAAATCAAAACACAGTAGAAGAAAAAATGCATCATAATTATCAGAAATTTTTAGTAAGTTACAGTTTGCCATGATTAAATTTAAACAATAAAAATTGAGAAAACAAAACCTACTAAAATTCTGATTGACATCAACATTTTCACGTAATAATGATAAGAAAATATCAAAACAAATTGATGAAAGAAACAAATAAAGAGACTGAAATAATCTACATGTATGAAATATTATTTTTTTAACTGATATCTACCTCAAAGTATACAAAATGTCATAATATCAGAAATGGCTATCCTGTTTTGTTCTATGGAATCAAGGACAAAATTAAGAAAGTAACAAGTAGAAGAATATGACGTTAGTGAGTGACTATAACTATTTTTCCTTTTACTTATATATTACAGAATGTTTCAAGAACCTGACTACAGAGAAAACCTATCATTGATGTTATCAGAGGTTTTACATGATATTGGTGTCAATGAAAGAATGGTGATGAGAAGGAGAAGACATTGCATGCTAAGAGAGACTATGAGGATTATCAGGTGCAGGTTAACTGATAACAATGTGACTACATATTATCTAGGGAGTCAAAGTGAAGGTACAACTACTAAAGGACTTGATTCAGACCTTGATTCACTACTCTTAAATCATGATTGCAATATAATACAAGACTGGTCAGAGTGGGAATGTGGCAAGGAAAACTATCTCATGATACAGGATGAGAACACTACCCCTGGTTATTGTTTCCTACAACTGCTTCTATCTGATGAACCTATTCCTGCCACTGTCATTCCTGATGAACACCATATAAATGATAGAAGTGGACGAATTTTGTTGAAAAACACAAGCTTTAATGATTTAATTCAGGGTGCTGTAAATCACGGACCATCAAATGCTACCCAAGGACAACATGGATTCTGTGATAGTGACCATGTGTTAGCTTATCCTTGTAAATCATGGCCTCAATCAGCATCAGGTTGGTTAGAGAGACAAGGTATTGGTAGATGGCCAACACAAGACATGAAAAGTTACGCAGCCTATACTGAATGTTTTGTTGTTCCAACTGGAAGTAAGGTTAGTGAATATCCAGAACTGGAATGGAGAATATCTACATCCCTGGCAGAAAGGTGCCTTATACTTAATCTAAATATAACACAAATAAGGTGCTATGTATTACTGAAAATGATTCTGAAATCCCTCCTTAATCCTCAAGATGAAATCAATGTATCAAGTTTCATGTGTAAAACAGTACTATTACATTGTATAGAACACACAGAGCAAAGTATATGGAAAAACAACAATTTATTAACATGTTTAACATATTGCTTACTGGAATTACACACCTGTGTACAGAATGACTGTTGTTCACATTTCATTATCGAAGAAAACAATTTGATGGCAGGGCAATTTACATCTGAAAAGAAACTTGAACTTTCAAAAACTATAACTGAATTGATACAGAGTGATGGAAACGGGTTACTTAGAATAAATATCGATGATCTTGGTCAAAGACTGCAGGTTAAACTGAACATGGTACTACATGGAGACTACAATTTTCCGACTTTACTTGAAATACATCAACATATAATGACCGGAGGATATATAAACATTGCAGCTGGAACAAGTCATTGTCATAAGCTTGTTTTAAACTATTTTAACAATAAAAGCATTATGACAATGAAGCAATCTGTTAGTAAACTTATGATCTTCAGAAATAATGGTAAAAGATTACAGCAGGCTGCATTCAAGCTTCTAGCACCTTTTATTTTTACAACATATGGATCTGTTCTGGCATCTTCCAGCATTGGTGAAAATAATCAAGTGTCACCTGAAGCATGCGTATGGCTGTCAGCTGGTTTAAACTCTGATATCTCATCTAGCAGACTTAAACTGGCTTCAGTGTTCTACAGTACAGGAGATATGGAGAGAGCTGAACTAATTCTGAGACACACTGAACAACAATATTACTCTTATCCTGTTTTACCTTTCTGTAACTGCTGTCGTGCAGCTCGACCAGCAGTATCAGCAGAATTCATGAGGGTTTGTAGTGAGCAAAGTGAGAACTGTATCAAACATATTACAGCATTTTGTGTCAGATTTATACAGAAAGAGATCAACTGTGTTCCTCGTGAACTACAATATGAAATGTTCAGATCTACACAAGATGACATGATACACAGACATCAGTTAGACTATTGGATGGACTGGGCTGTAGTTGACTCTTTACCTTTCCTATACTTTCTCCAATACAAGATCTACAGGCACCAACAAAGGCATCAAGATCAACAACAAGCACTTAGTAAATTTATAAGAACCATAGAAATTGATGAAAACCTAAGTACGCATAGAGAAACAGCTCTTAACATTTTAGGGCAATGTATGGAACAAGAAAACAAACCTCAACAAGCATTAAAATGCTACCTGCTTTCTTTTCAACTAAGGGCAAGAAATAACGCAGCAAAATTCCATATATGTAAGCTCCTTTCTAGGGTATTGGCTGGCCAATAAAAATTTGGTCAAAGGCAGACAGTATTTAGACTTGAAAATTTCTATTGATCAAAATCATAATTCTTTTGTGTACCAAATAATTATATGTGTTTGTATAATTTTGTTTGTTACATTTTATTTTCACATAATATTATAAAATTGAGGGTCAATGCTTAAAGAACATCTTTAACAAAGGACCACTGCTCATCAAAATATTTTTTGTCTTTGGTGCAGATTGATCCATCTGCCTGCTTAGCCACAAATAGCAGCTTTGGCTAGTACAGACCACATACATTTCACCAGTCTTGTCCTTAAAAAGACAAAAAGCTCATTTCACTATTAAGTTGAGTTGATATTAGTGATACAATTAGTTCAAAGGTGATTGTCTATCAGAATGATGACTGACACATAAATGATAGTGAAACATGCTTATAATACAAATAAATCAAGGGCCACCGCCGAGCAGGGGCAACACTTGATTATTTTTTTTACTTTTTCTAAAAACAAACTTATAATCAATAAACGATATAAACACATCTATAAAAAGAGAATTAAAGATTTTTTTTATCTTTTTTATTTTAATAGGTTTGTCTAATCACACTTGCTGTTTTATCAAAGTATAAATCATTTTCATTATAAAATTTAGAAAATCAGAAAAGTTTATTAAAATTCAATCATCTGACCTTGATGGTCAAGGTTGTTTAAAGAACTAGGTCATATCTTATTCATTCAATATGTCCGTTTGGTCACAAGTAATGTCTTTTTCACTTACAAATCAAATCGGTACAAAATTAACAATATAATGACCATATTACAAAAATTGAATAATTTAACCTTCATGTTCAAGCTCATTCATGAGTGAAAGCCAATTTTGAGTTTAATTAAAGAGACTCCACTGATGTTTAAAAGCCTAAAACATAACATTTGAATTTCTTACATAAATGAGATGGGGCACTTTAAACAGAAATACATGTATATGCAAGACAGTTAAGAAATATGCTTTGAAATAAATTAAAAATCGTATCTTTATGCTTTTCTTAGCTCGATTTGAGTGGAAAGTGTTTAAACGCTTTTCATTTTTGGTCATTTTTTTACAATTTGAATAATTATTTTTGAAATACGAAGTGCGAGAATGATCTGAAATTTTGCACAAAGATTAGTGGTCTAAACCTACATCAAATGGTACAATTATCTGGAAAAAATATTTCCAGTCACATCATGTCAAAAAACCTCAGTGGAGTACCTTTAATATACATGAAGGTCATGACCTTAAAGATCATGTGTCTAAGTTCATCCATTCATAAATAACCAAATTGATAGCAAGTAACAGGAAACAGTTCGAGTCAAGAGGATTTCACTAATTTGCTTTGATGGTCGAAGTCAATTAAAGGTCAAGGTCATATCTAAATTATTTTAAATGTTTGTTTGGTAGCAAGCATGTTTTATACATTGAGATTATTCAAGGTCAGTCCAACCTTTTAAAAGGTCCTGTATAAAAGTTTTCAAGTATGAAAATAACCAATTAATTAATTGACCAGACGCCAAACAGCTTATTTAAAAGAGAACACAATGATATATTTATAGATATATTATTTTAAAGGAAAGACTTTTGAAAAAATGCGTTTCTCCCTGTCTTATAAGCTGTGTTAATCGCCTTAATTATGATCATTTTAAAGGAAAGTTCTAAGTTGAAGAATGCAGTTGGTAGATACTTGTAGGAAGCTTTATCTATCAAAGTTTTACAAGGCCTAGAAGACTTTGGAAGTCTGTGAATTTTTGTTCACATTTGTAGTGCATGTGTCTATATATGTCCCTTATTGTAGTCATTGTCCCCTTATAGAGGGAAAGATCCATAAATTTGCATGTAAAATACAGAATGATATAAACTAGTGTATAAAGTGCATGAAAGTATGAATGTATTAATTACTTATTTCAATTCCAATTTGTGGCGTACTAGGTTTTTACTAATGTAATTGCGTTAAGGTCTTCGAAATGTCTTAATATAAATTTACTGGAATACAAAATGATAAAAATAATCACCTGATATTGTTTGCGCCTTGTTAGTCTTTGTTTCTTCCAAGGTTGCACAGACAAATGCTGTTTGCTTTAATTAACCAATGGCAATAGTAAAGTTTAACAAATTCCAACATAATTCGTTTTAAATATAAAATGTGTTTATATTTTATTGTTCACACAGAGAAATGATAGTTACGTACAGCTTAACTATGATAATGAGAAAAAACAATAATAAAGCATTTAAAAAAATAACGAAGTTATAGCTACTAAAAGCAAATTCAATCAAAATTTAGACATTTGACCTTGAGGATCAAGATCATTTATAGTATATGAAGGCCAAGTTTAGTGTGTTCTACCTGATGCTCTTGTCCCTAGTGTTGTTGCGGCCAGGTTCGAAGACATTAATATACCAATGAGTAAAAAATGTTATGATAAACATTAAAGATTGTGGACGGGAAATAAATCCCCAACCTGACTGTATCAATACCTCTATTTTTCTTCCTCAAAAAGAAAGTCAAACTAAAACTCATGAAAGGGCCATAACTCAATATTCCTGTACAGATGAAATAACACCAGTGATATTTGGGAAGCCCCGGACATGTTTTTGACAAACGGACAGATGACAAAAACACTTCCCTACTCTTTTTTACCACTTGAACATTAGCACATGGATAATTTTTGTGGGTCACGCCAGTAATTGATTATTTTTGCAAAAATGAAAATATAAAATTGAACCAATTATGAAATAATATAGTTATTTTGACTTAACTTTTGGAGTTGGATGGGAAAAATGTCATTCAAAAATGTTGATAATGTTTAATAAAACATGCTTTATAAGACAGACATCAGACTATCCAAAATGCTGTGCTTTACAACAACATAAACCAGTGCTAAAATACATGTTTATCTGTTAGTGTTCAAATATAAAAGTACTTGAATTTATCTGTTAGTCACAAACTTTCATTCCATTCATTTGTTATCAGTGGTGTTACTTAAATCTAAAAAGGAAATTTTAAGACAAAGTAAAAATATAATAAAAATTATTTTTCCAGTTCAAAAGTTACAGGTTACATAATCATATATTTACATATTCAAAATTAAGCCTGCATAAAAAAGCAATATGAAATAAGAGTAAATGATACAATAATAACACTTAATAGTCAAATTTCTTTAAAAAAATCCATATATAGCAAGACATTTAAAAATAAGAATGAAACAAGAGCACCGCTAGGCGGAGCATTACATGCCCGAAAGTAATTTTTTTTAGTAAAGATGAAGCATTTGTAAGACATGGGAATTAAATAAAGTACTACCTCCTTCACAAAACAATCCTCCTTTGAAGTTTCAATATTGTGGTCCAAATGGAATTTTAGTTATGCCCCGGAAACTGTTTTCAGTTCTAAGGTAATAGTGACCTTGACCTTTGACCTTGTGACCCAAAAATCAATAGGGGCCTTCTACCCAATATGGACAATCATCCTATGAAGTTTGAAAACTGTGGGCCAAAAGGAACTTAAGTTATGCTCCGGAAACTGTTTTCAGTTTTAAGGTCATAGTGACATTGACCTTTGACATTGTGACCCCAAAATCAACAGGGGTCTTCTACTCAATATGGACAATCATCCTATGAAGTTTAAATACTGTGGGCCAAATGGAATTTAAGTTATACTCCGGAAACCAAATCGCTAACGGACGGACGGACAGACGGACGGACGCCAGGGGGTATAACATAATATGCCCGAAATTCTTTCGGGCATATAAAAAGTGAAAACGTTATCTCGAAGTCATCGGGACCGTCCTAAAAGTATCGAGATAACGTAATGTCGAGATAAACATATTAGGGTTTGAATAAGGCGGAAACTGATTTTTACAAAAGACATGTGCAAACCTTTATGTCAAATAAACTATGATATCCCCATGTATTGTTTCCATAGGCCTAGTCAAATTTAACAAAGTAACATAAGCGGATATTTACCAGCGGAAATACGGGTGTCTTTGATAAAAACACATAGTGAATACACCAATATAGTGAAAACTTTGTTTTCAGGGTGGTTGATCCGGATATACTCCCGGGTTTTATGTCGGGTCTCGAGATTGTTCGATCGCTGATTGATTGTTGGTGATGTTGTGAAACAATATTGCAACGATAGCGTTTCTATACTTTCACTATTTCATTTACTTTTAAAGTCATAATGAATTGATACAGTGTTCGAATTATTTATAAAGAACGTAAAATTCACTCATATTGGACATAAGTCAATCAACACGCTAAATAGATCAACTTTTATAAACACAGCTAAACGTTTTACAAACATACACGCGCTATTGAGCAATTATAGTCTAATTTATGTTTTTCACACGTCTTAAGGGAGCAGACGAAAGAAAAACTATTAGTCGAGATAAACAAAGGATTATAGTTTGAAAATAACTGTTGGGGCTAAAATTTTACATCGAGATACTGAAAAAATCGAAATAGAAATATCGAGATAAACAAATATTTCCAATATAGATAAAGAAGGAGGAGAATTGGGACTTTCAAAATTTCATCGAGATAACGAAATATCGAGAAAAGCGATGTCGAGATAACGATAGTTGACTAAAAAATTCAAAATGGATACAAGCAGATGTGAAAAAGTAGAGGGACAGTATAATATTTTATGTTGTTTAATTGTTTTATTTTTCTGGTTTTATGTCGATTTTAAGTCATTTTTGTCATATCTCAGGAATCGATCCTCAATACAAGCTTTCCTGGATAACTAACCAATAAGTTACCAATTTTCCCCTAGTGAACAACTACTAATCCACCATTATTTCTGAATCACGATGAGAGACGGATGTTAAAAATCAATTGAAAAATTTTGCCACTCCCGAGGATTAAACCAGCTTTCACATTATAACAATCTGATGCTCTCCCTATTAGACTAATTTTTTCTATTATCATCTTCTTTCATCTTTCTTATTCATCTTATGTCACACCAACATAACAAAGGTAAAACTATGACTAAGTGCTATTTTAGAGCATGTCTGTACCAGGCTGTCATACATCAGTACCTCAGTGTGTTTTATTTCAATCATTAGCAGGCTCCAGCTAAGTACTAGCAAAAATCTTCCATATGGTATCTGGGTTGCCTCAGGCATAAGAGAATTTTTTGTGCAATAACTTACAGTAGTGATGAACAAGAATTAAGAACCATTTTACCACTGTGGATGCAACGTGAGTTATGTAAACCATATCTCACTGGCAAAAACCAGTATTTCACTGATAAACATCAAATGACATTTTCTACAAACCATTTCTAACAAGTTTTAACGTATACAGTTTTTAAACATGTTAACCTGCCGGTAGCAAAGTTCTGCATTTACTTACGATACCAGTGCAGACAAAGATCAACTGGCACATCCGATCATGTTCTACAATATTTGCTTTTCTGTCACTATTTATTTACAGATAGACACCAGGGCAGCGTTTTACTAACATTTTACTTCACAAAAACTTATTTTTGAAATAAAATCATGTATATTATACTCAAGCAGATTTTAAACATGCTTTAGGATGTAAGCATGCCTGACAGAAGATATGTTACTATTTATAGCTATTTAGACAATTTGTTACTATTTATAGCCGTGTAGTTACCAAAAATATAATGTGCGAGATCTTAAATAGGGATTTTTCTTGCATTCACAAGTAAAGCAGGTGGGTTGGGTAATGTAGAGCAGTAATAACCTGAAAACTTTTACTAATATTGAGTCCTTCAAAGCTTTCTGATTGGGTATAAGGGGAGACAAATTTACTGGTGGACCGGTTGTCATGGTAGCCGTCTCCCTTGGTTACACCTTTCTGCATAAGCGGAAATGAAGGTAAAGAAATGAGAGCCCATGATAACTTAATATTTACTAAGTATCTCTACATATCAGTTTACTCAATACGACAAAGAATCTAACTTATATAATACAAAAAGAACATATAGGAGCTAAAAAAAGAGAAAGAGATTTAGATTAAATTCAATCAGAATTAATTAATACACAGCACACTGGAACAAGAAACTCACTATTTTAAATTTACATGGGATGCCATTTTTCAATCTAAATGCCACAATTTCATCTAAAGCTTTTCAAATAAGCAAGCTTGATTTAAAATGATCAGAAAATATGTTGTTGTTTTTTTCCAGAAAATAAATGGCAACTCACATCAACTCGGCAGAATATATTTATAGTAAAACAAGACCTCAATTCAGCTTAAAAGACCAAACTGCGAAACAAGGTTTAATCTCACATAAATGTTTGTCGGTGTTGGCGCAACAGCCCAAACAATGAGCTACAATTTTCTAACAAATTTTATCCCTACAGGTAAATTGATCGGATATTTGAAATGGCATTGAAAGTCCTTCTCTATATAAATATTGGATTATATCTTTATTTTTTCGTTTTCTCCCCAAAAGAGGTCTTGCAAGAAAAGACTGGTATATGCATGTATATTGGTACTGGTAATATAATGATGAATGGCAGAGCAGTAAAGTAGTAAAAAGCTATTCAACCACATAAGTCTCTTCCTGAATGCAATATAAAACATTCGCTTTTAATCATACAATATATAGAAACAATAATCAATGCCATTATAAAGTCAGTACCCAAATCTTAGTTTAAACTTGCAACAATGAAATTTAAAAAACAAACTAACAATTTTCATACTTGAGCTATGTAAGGTAAAACTTATGTCAAAATACAAGAATTTCTGGTTTTATTTTCCTAACAGGATTTTTGTATGAATTGAACCTGTGACCTTGACCTTAGAAAATCAATAGAGGTCATTTACTAGTTATGACCAATCAATATGTGAAATATGAAGACTTCGTGATGAATAGTCTTTAAGATGATCATCGGAAACCATTCGACATTTAAGGCCCCTATGACCTAGACCTTTGACCTAGTGACCCCAAAATCAATAGGGGTCATCTACTAGTTGCGACCAATCATTATGTGAAATATAAAGACTTTGTGGTATAACAGTTTTTAGATAATCAGCAGAAACTATGTAGTCTACCGATTTACAGACCAAACCTTCCGACCGACATTGGCAAAACAATATACCCGTTTTTTGTTCGAAGGGGAGGGGGGCATAAAAATACCACCACTGTAGAGCAACATCCTTTGGGAGACAAAATTTTTGGTTGCTTGGCAGAGGCTTTGCTGAGCCGAGGTTGAATTTAGAGTTTAACTTTGAGAAATAAAAATCATATGGTTGTTTTGAAGAGATGATTGCTCTACAGAGGGCAATCTGCAGAGGGTACACTGTATTTGTACTGTATAACTTTTTTTCTTATCAGGAAAACAATTCAAGATTTTGTTTGTTTAATTTCAAAATCAAGACTTTACTGAATCCCTGCACAAAGCAAAGTGTGTATCTCCTTTCCTATGATATCAACAATCATTATTAATGACAGTAATTTCATTTAGATTTTTTTTCTGTTATTTCTTCAACTTTTAAGATGAGGTCTTAAGTCACAATATTAGGCGATAATTAGCGAAAAGTAAAATGCCATCAAAGTGCGATTAAAAAAAAACAATCCAGAAACATTCATAAGGAAGTAAACAGTTTTTTAAGAGAAAAAAAAAGCTAAGTAAATATAACATATAGGTAGAGTATTAAACATGTATAATTTCCTACAGGAATATGGGCTACCTGTTCACCCCTGGCTACATCAAGACCAGTGTATATCTCATGATGAGTATGGGGGGAGACACGCCCACTGCATCCGTCCCCCAAAACACCTTCACGCTGTAAACATAGCAAATTTCCAGAATACATGCATACCATAATTGTAATAGACTAAGTAAAAACACTTACCTGTTTTTAATGTTTCAACCTACCAGAATGATCACTTCTGTATATAATAACATTTTGAAGAACAAGAGCTGTCAGTCTGTAAGACTTCGCACTCAACTATTATCAGTGCTTGACAAAAAGAAAAGGTGTATAATTTCCAATTGTTCAGCTAGTAATTTTGTTGGGCTTTTTATTGATTTATAGAATTCAAACTGAAAAGGTTACACATTTCATATAATTTTTCTATGATTCATGCTAATTGTCACCTAATTTCAAACCAGTTACTTATAAAATGGTTCAAAGTGTAATTTGTCTTAAGTAATGTCATAGGACCATAACTCAAATCATTAAATGAAGAGTTACAGTTCTTGTGTTTGACACATTTGCATCTTTCATAACTTAAATATCTAATGTGTAATGATCCGATGGTAAGGTAGCAAAGGGGAATAACTCAGAAAAGGCGAAGTGAAGAGTTGCAACTCCTGAGCTCTTAGCTACTTTTCCATGAGTTATAACTTCTCATGGACACAGTAATTGTGAGGGACATACAGACAAAGATGCTGAACAGACAACATCAGACTTACATCAAGGAGTATAAAAAACATACAAGTTTGTCTTTTAGAGCATGTTTTATTAGCAAAATACACAAACGTTGATATGCATTTGCACAAACATTTTTTCTCTTGACATCTCTTGACTTAAAGCTAAACACAAAACATACTGGCCAAAATAACATACTTTCCATGTACAGTCAAACCTGTGTAAAAAAACATCATTAAATAATGAGCATTCTGTAAAAAAGGCCACTCTAATTAAAATTAATATTTCTTAATAAATTGACATCAGTCGTGTATATAAAATATATCAATGCCATGATTATCCAATGAAAGGCGACGTTACAAACGTGCAGTATTATAAATTTGTCTATGTTAAAAGGCCAAATGCGCATATTATTTGGCAATTTATTTCTTACGGTACATTCTAACAAGAAATGGAGGGTGGGATCAGAGGCCATATGGTAACCCTATCAGATAAGAGTGACATATCATCATGTATGATTTATATAAATACATATTTGAATATACATTTATTAATTCTAACTACATAGTTTCAGAACAACCTTTACAAAGGAATGTATGAAAAACCCTTTACAAGATAATTCTGATAGAAAAAAAAAACATGCAAAAATTCATTTGTACAACAAAATGCTAAAATTCACATACTTGAATTACAAAGAAAAAGCTAAAATGCATTTTTGGCACAAAATATGAAAATGGCACAAACTATTTACAATGTATAATTATATCTAAAACACAAAACGAAGAATTAAATGTAAAAATTCACGTTTTTTAATAGGACTCTTAAAACACGTATACATGTACAGTATTTACTAACATTTAAGCAGGATATTTTAAGAATGGTGCCTATACCATGTGATTTGTTTTGTTTGGCTTTTGTTTCGTTTGGCTTTACGGCACACCAACACAATTTACATCATATGACGCTGAAACAGGATTAATAATTAGTAATTTGAACCCATTTAATGGCTTCTTATGGTCACATATAGTTAAACGGTTGCTGCAATTCTGACTTTAAAAAAGTGAAAAGATTTAAGATTCGATTAATAATTTAAATGTTGTGTGTCATTAATGACTGCAGTTTAATCAACATATTTCTACTGTGTAATTATGCTTTTTGCATATTTTAACTTCTTTTTGGTAATTTACGTGGATTGTTAAATGCCGTTTGCAAAGTGTATTTTACTCTCTTCGTTCACTTCATAATATTTTACTTAAAAAAATTCAAAAATGTTCATGAAACTGAGCATGAACCTGGGGGCATGCTGCTTTAACATTACAACTGACTGCAAAAATATGATGACAAGAGAAAAGAAAATCTTTACCAATGGTAAAACATATGAGATTCCTTAAAATGAATAAAATAAATGTTTGCTTAAACATAACACCAATAAGCATAAAAAATCAATAAGCATAAAACCAACTTCAGCATGAAAACCTATTGATTATTAGCATAAAGAAAACCTATAAGCATAAAATCAATATCAGCATGAAAATCTTTTAGCATAAAAAACTATCAGCATGCATAAAACCAATATCAGCATGAGCACATTATCAGTATAAAGAAAAATATCAGCATAAAACCAATATCAGCATAAGAACCTATATATGAGTATAAAGCATAAAAGCAATATCAGTATATAAAACAAATCAGTATAAAAACCTGTAAGCATATAAAAACTATCAGCATAAATACCTATAAACATAATACAATTATGATAGCATATAACCACAGATACATATCATCAAATTTCTCTTGTTCTATGATAATAAATTACAGTACTCTTCTACCTTTTGAATTTAATTTATTAGATTACATCCAAAAGAAAAACGAGGGAGAAAATAATGTATGTCAAACTAGAACTATCACTAATTGTGATTAATACCCCCACAAGACTGCTTCGGAAATGAAGATGCTACTAGTAACAGAATACCTTGTAAAAGAATTGAAATATAGAATTATGGTTGTGGGCAATTAAAGATAGTTGTGGTTCTTATATGTTGCATTTCCTTTCAATGTGGTTGGCCATTGATGAAGTTTAATTGAATTACTCTGTAATAAGTCCACAAAGACAAAGAAAAGGAACAAAGGGCAATGACTCTATAAATACTGAAGATAGAGTTATAGTTCTTGTGCACTGCACTTCCTCTTATTGTGCTTGACCATTGTATGAAGTTGTTGAATTCCAACCAGTACGTTTTAAGTAATGTTCCTGACAAGGAAAAGTATCAAAGGGCAGTAACTCTGTATTTTGTCAAAATGAAGTTATGGCTCTTGTGCACTGCACTTCCTTTTAATGTTCTTGACAACTGTATGAAGTTGTATTGAATTCCAAACAGTAGTTTTCAAGTTATGCTCAGGACAAGGAAAAGTAACAAAGGGCAATAACTCTGTAATTAGTCAAGATGGAGTTATGGTTCTTGTGCACTGCACTTTCTCTCAATGTGCTTGACCATTGTATGAAGTTTTATACTGAATTCCGACCATTAGTCTTCAAGTTATGGTCCGGACAAAAAAAGGCAATGGAAAAGTAACAAAGGGCAATAACTCTGTAATTACTTTAGATAGAGTTATGGTTCTTGTGCACTGCACTTCCCCTAATTCTGTTTGACAATTGTATTAAGTTGTTTTGAATTCCAACCAGTATTTTTCAAGTTATGCCCGGACAAGAAAAGTAACAAAGGGCAATAACTCTGTAATTAGTCAAGATAAAGTTATGGTTCTTATGCACTGCACTTCCTCTCAATGTGCTTGACCATTGTATTTAGTTATATTGAATTCCAACCATTAGTCTTAAGTTATGGTCCGGACAAAAAAATCAATGGAAAAGTAACAAAGGGCAATAACTCTGTAATTACTTTAGATAAGGTTATGGTTCTTGTGCACTGCACTTCCCTTTATTGTGTTTGACAATTTTATGAAGTTGTTTTGAATTCCAACCAGTTGTTTTCAAATTATGCCCCAGACAAGGAAAAGTAACAAAGGGCAATAACTCTGTAATTAGTCAAGATAAAGTTATGGTTCTTATACACTGCACTTCCTCTCAATATGCTTGACCATTGTATGAAGTAATATTGAATTCCAACCATTAGTCTTCAAGTTATGGTCCGGACAAAAACAGCAATGGAAAAGCATTAAAGGGCAATAACTCTGTAATTACTTTAGATAGAATTATGGTTCTTGTGCACTGCACTTCCCCTTATTGTGTTTGACAATTGTATGAAGTTGTTTTGAATTCCAACCAGTAGTTTTCAAGTTATGCCCTTGACAAGGAAAAGTAACAAAGGGCAATAACTCTGTAATTAGTCAAGATAGAGTTATTGTTCTTGTGCACTGCACTTCCTCTCAATGTGCTTGACCTTTGTATGTAGTTATATTGAATTCAAACTATTAGTCTTTAAGTTATGGTCCGGACAAAAAAAAGCAATGGAAAAGCAACAAAGGGCAATAACTCTGTAATTACTTTAGATAGAGTTATGGTTCTTGTGTACTGCACTTCCCCTTATTGTGTTTGCCAATTGTATGAAGTTGTTTTGAATTCCAACCAGTAGTTTTCAAGTTATGCCCCGGACAAGGAAAAGTTACAAAGGGCAATAACTCTGTAATTAGTCAAGATAGAGTTATGGTTCTTGTGCACTGCACTTCCTCTCAATGTGCTTGACCATTGTATGTAGTTATATAGAATTCCAACCATTAGTTTTCAAGTTATGCTCCGGACAAGGAAAATGCAACGGACGTCTGGACCGACCGACCGACCGCCCGACCGACCACCGGTTGACTCCTTTATACCCCCCCCCCCAAACTTCGTTTTTGGGGGTATAAAAAGGAAAACAAGCCTGAGCATGCACATGTATAATAGTTAAACATATATTGTTTATCAATGTACAATAGTCAAATATGTATAGTTAATCAATGTACAATAGCTAAACATGTATAGTTAAACAATGTGATAAAAAAACATAGCAGGTCACATTATTTTGGCAAAATGTAGCCTCCTATGTTATAACATTTTAATTAATTAACAATTTTCCAATACAAAAGTAGAAAAATAAATCATTAAGATAAAATACAAAACAAGAGTTACAGCCCTTGACACAAGCATTTCTCTTTTATGAAAAAAAAATAACATTATTAAAATACAGTATAATATAGGCTAACAACAAAGTGACAAAATTATCTTTTTAATAAAGTAGGAAAACACTTAAATGAAGCTCAGTAGAGCTAAATAATGAACTAAAAGGTTAACATGACATACTGTGCAAGCATATTATTATTTTTAAGACACTAGAAAACAAGAGCTGTCAGTAGGACAGAATATTTAACTGATAGTAATACAAGAGCCTGGATAGTGCATAATTTCAACAAGCAATTATCATAGTATTGCAAGCAATCCATAAGTCCCCTACCGGTTAGAACCCCATCAACATTCTGAAGGGCCATTGGCCATTCACTAATGTTTCAATTTTTCTCTATTTTAAGTAAATTTGTTGGAAAAGTTCTTTAAAAGTGATCACAGGAAACAGTTTTTATGAACAGACAGACATTTGAAACATCCCTGTTACCAAAATGTAACATTTTTAAAAGCAAAATTCTTAAAGAGGAGATAACTCTTGAATTAAAGATGCAATTTCATAAAAAATTTCAGCTCTCTTTGACTAATCACAAATATCTTTATATTTGCCATGTTTTAAGCCTATTTGTTGCCAAGGCAACCAATATTTTTTTCAAAATAGGAAGAACAGATGAGACATGCATAATCTCAAGACTGCCATCTACCCATATGTCAAGTTTCATAAAAATATTTCCAGTACTTTTTGAGTTATCTCTGGATTCAGTTTATGTGTAAAATTTGCCATATTTTCAGTCTATGTGTTGCCATAGCAACCATAATTTTCAACATAGGAAGAAAAGAAAAAGACGTGCATAATCTCCATACTGCCATCTATCCATATATCAAGTTTCATAAAAATATTTTCAGTACTTTTCAAGTTATCGCTGGATCCAGTTTTGTGTACGGACGGACTGACAGACAGACAGACGGACAGACAGACGGACGGAGGGTAAACCTAAAGTCCCCTCCGGTAAACCGGTAGGGGACTAAAAAGAGCCATAATTCTATCTTAATCAACATTAATGTTATGGACTTTGGACATTGACCTGCTATTGTGCTATCAAATGAGTTTATGAAGTTTCATACCATTCGTTTCAGTAGTTTTGGAGATTCCAACATCAATGCAAAAAAACTTAACCAAAGTGTTATGCTGATGCATGCCGGTCGTTCAAAAAAAATCTCCCTATTCTTCAAATAGTCAAGCTAGAAATGCATAGTAAAAATAATAATGCTTTAAGCATACTTTTTATGGCTGGATAAATGGATATATCACAGTTATCTATATAATTAATTCATATAAACAATTCATATAATCATATTAGTCATATTTTACAAAAATATTTTTAGCTATGCAGAAGCAGTATTTGGCTGAAATGGCTTTACTTTTGATTCAATAAACTCAATAATAGTTAATCATGGATACCATCTAAAGAACTATCTCTGACGATAATTCAATATAATTTTCATTTCAATAAACTGTCCCAATCATAATTCATCACAGATTCCCTCTAAAAGAACTGTATGATAATTTTGATTTCTTTTAAGAACTGTTTCCTACGATTAATTAATAGAATTTTCAATCCAATAAACTCTTCAAAATCACAATTCATCATGGTTTTCATCTAATGAACTTTCTAAATCAGTTGTTACGTCAATAATTTCACTTTCAATATCAACATTTGTCACATCTTCTGTCAATTGATCGTCTGTTTTCTTTTTTAACTTTGTTAAAATTTCTAATGAACGATGAGCATGTAACCTAGAAACTTCAACAAAATTTGGATCGTGAGTAAACCACATGGCTATGGCACATCTCTGCCCCTTCACTACAGCTTTTACACCGTGATAATCACCAGCGTTGAAGGCCACAAATCTTCCACATTGAGGTTTCACTGATATCTGAAAATAACAAATAGTTTACATCCCACTCGTCAAATGAAATTGTCGTTTTTTTAATAAAGAACAGTCTACTGTTTTAGGGATTTCATAAGGAACAAGATAATTATTTAATTGGGAAAAGATAAGCAAAATGGGACCAATATATGTAAAATGGGAACAACATATGTAACACAGGAACACCATATGTAAAATTGAAAGAAGGCATGGAACACAGGAACTAAATACATAACATGTAAACAAGATAAATGGGAACCAGATATGTAAAATGGAAACAAACAATGTCCCTTCAATTCAACCAAAATGCTTTTGTTCTTTATTTGCAACAAAGTACAAAGTTAAAGGGGAATTATATCTTAATGCATAAATGATTTAAACAACAAGTATTGCAAATAATCTTAATACAGACTTTGTCGAATTCAGATCACTTCCTCTAGCTGAAAGGTTTTAGTTTTATTTTATGCCATGTTCGAAAATTGGAAATAATCCATTTGAGAACTACGTCCAACAATAGAGCAAAAATGTTACATTAACCTAAATTGTGCAGCAGTAACTGAAAACCTAGCTGCAAATATGTGAGTCATATAAGGAAAATGATTTTCTCCCTAGAATTGTCATCAATTTTTCCTAGAATTCTCATCATTTTTTCCTAGAATTCTCATCATTTTTTCCTAGAATTATCATCATTTTTTCCTAGAATTATCATCATTTTTCATAGAATTATCATCATTTTTTCCTTGAATTATCATTATTTCCCCTTAAAATAATCATCATTTCCCCCTTAAGAATTATCATTATTTTCATCAAGCTACTCTATGGTAAAGCTTACCTGCTCAGATTTGTTTGTGTGAGCAAAGAAGAATTGTCCCCCTTCAAAGTTGTCATTCAGATATAAAACTCCACTGCAATGAAAGAAACATAATGAATGGAAATTATCATTCCAAAATAATTACTGGTAATATACAAGCTTTCAATTTATTTATCCCCCCAGTCTGCTGAGCCTAGCATACTCTACCCCTGGGAGCAGTGAAGACCAAGACCAGCAGCCCTTAACTTGCTGTCTGATCATGGTCAGCCCTATTACTTATTCTGTAATTAGTAAGAAATTTCCTAAAAATTGTGAATGGTTTAAAGATGGACAAGTATCTCATTTTGTTTTAAATAAGCACAGCTCTAGATCCATCCATGCTTATTTTCATTTGTAAAAATGGCTAGTGCATTGTGGTGAAGCTTTACAACTACTTTTATTTAGGAAAATCTCAAATAAATTTAGAATTAAGGAGGATGGTGCATTGTTCTAACTAGAACTCCGCGAGTCGGATGTGTCGCCTTGTGAACAATGTAGTTTAGGAGAAATGGCCAGTACAAAAATGAAATATGAAAAATAACAAAGGGCAATAACTAAAAAAATAATAAATGCAGAGCAGCAGTTTCTGTGCACTGCACTTCTTATCAATAAGATCTATCATTCTATGATGTTTCAAGTCCATAGCTTTCATACTTGAGGAGAAATGACCAGGACAAAAATGAAGTAAGAAAATCAACAAAGGGCAATAACTCAAAAAATAAGAAATGCAGAGTATCAGTTCTTATGCACTGCACTTTTTCTTAATCTATCATCCTATGAAGTTTTAAGTCCATAACTTTTATACTTTCGGAGAAATGGCCTGGACAAAAATTAAGTATGAAAATTAACAAAGGGCCATAACTTAAAAATTAGAAAGTGCAGAGTACCGGTTCTTATGCACTGCACTTCTTCTTAATGAGATCTATCATCCTATGAAGTTTCAAGTCCATAGCTTTTTTAGTTGAAGAGAAATGGCCCGGACAAAATAAAAGTATGAAAATGAACAAAGGGCAATAACTCAAAAAAATAAGAAATGCATAGTACCGGTCCTTGTGCACTGCACTTCGGGTTATTGAAAGAAGCATGCATACCAAGTTTGAAGTCAATCAGACTTATAGTGACTGAGTTATGCTCCGGACAAGCTTTAGGGGATGCCGACAACGACACAGACGCCGCCGACAAAAGTAACCCCTTTATGTCACCTTTTCAAGGCGACACAAAAAGGGGCGCACTTGAAACCTTTGATTATTTAATGGAAAATTTCAGTTGTTAGAATTACCTGTAATGTCTCTGTACATATGCAAAGGCATCAGGAATACAGGAACCATCTGGCTGTATCATACAGTTGTCAGAATGCACTGGGTGACTCAGATCAGCCTCCCTGTCATCAGTGTCACCTACAAGATTGATTTTAAAGAACAACTTTAATAACAGATGAATCTGATAATATGCTGATTGATTTTGTTTTGTTTGTTTGATTTTACGCCTTTTCCCAACAGTATTTCAGTCATATAGGCGGGTAGTTTCCTAACCATCGTTCCTGGAGAGTTACACCAGTACTAGACTACCTTCCTCCGAGCTAAACTACCAAAGCATCACCCGGAGATCGAACCCACACCAGAGAGGTAACTGGATTAGAAGTCATCGACTATAACCCCTCGACCACGGAGGCGGTCTAGAAGATTGATTTTAAAGAACAACATTAATTACAGATGAATCTGATAATATGCTGATAAATTCTGTGAAACTGACTGCATTTACCCAATTGGTTGTAAAATGCAATGCAATATTTAAAGTCCCATTATGCTCAAGAAATGCTTTTATTCCTATTCATCCAAAGTGTTCTGTTACAGTCACAGCCACTTATCAGAATCATACTTTATGTCTGTTGCTTGTACAGTTACTATGATTAAGTATTTTGTATGGAAGTCAAAATACTACTTCTCTACATTTTGCTACTTTTATAACATTCAGCCCTAATTTCTTTAAGTAATAAGCATAACTAACTTGTTCTTTATTCAAATAAGAGTTCTTTCAATTGCTTCTGAGGCATTATGTGCCTTTAATTATAAGTTAAACCAAATCATGAAGTTGAAAAAAAAAGAAACTGTCAATACAGGCAATTTTTTTTTTATATTATGAAAATACTTAAACTGGCCAAAGTCCATTTTACAACGGCCATGCTAAAATTTAATGTTTGGAAAGTGCAACGGTTTGTTTCAAATTTCAGATCATTTTTGGTCCTATTGCATACAAGCAAGAGTGTTTCCTTATTATTTACGTGGCATAAATGCATTTAATGGCAGATATTTTGGACTGAAGCAGTCTCTTTATGACAGCTCTGACAGTTGAATGAATTAAACATCCATAGAGATATTTGAAATTACCGTCAACTGCCGTTCTGCAGACAAGGTGCGTGTAATCAAAGTACAGTGGTCGTGTCAAGTTCAGGTACTTTTCTACAAGAAGTCTCGAATGTTCGCTGGCATCGAGAAATAAATGTAACGTCTCTGGTAACACTGTTCTTTCTTTAACTAACTGAAATATCAGGAATTTAGTCAAACACATGTCCTAATAATTTCTTTATTGTTTAAATATATAGAACTTCGCGCAGTCTGATCAGAATCCATGCTGCTCCCTATCAGTTTCTCTACTTGTTATAGGGTTTGTAAGCGAACAGCATGGATCCTGATCAGACTGCGCAGATGCACAGGCTGGTCTGGATCCATGTTTGTAAGCGAACATTATGTTGGTTTTGTCGTGACGTGGCTCAGTTATATTGAGTCTTATCCTTTTGTGTATTTTTTCTTTTAAAGATTCTGTATGTTGTGATTTGTATAAAGTTAAAATATACAAATGTATAAACACAGTACCGTTTTAATATTAAATAATTAATTCCCTAAAATACCTGCTGCAATACTACAATACAAGATCTACATTCATCTACAAAGACACCAAGATCAACAACATATGCAAGCACTTAGTAAACTTATAAGAACCCTAGGAACAGATAAAAACCTTAAACATACAGAAACAGCCTTAAACATTTTAGGACAATGTATGGAACAAGAACACAGACCTCAAACAGCATTAAGATGCTACCAGCTTTCTCTTCAGCAAAGGGCAAGAAACAATGTGGCAAACTACCATATACATGTATATAAGCTCCTTTCTGGGGTTTTTATTTGCGGGCCAATAAAACACGTGGTCAAAAGCAGACAGTATTAAGACTTGAATTTCTACTGATCAAAATCATAATTCTTGTATGTATCAAACTGATTCAAATGTCAGAATATCTGCTTTCATTATTTTTTGTTACATTACATTTTATTTTCACAAATTATTATTAGATCAAACATGAGGCCCATGGGCCTTAAAGGTCACCCGAGTATTTTGCAGCGGACTATATATCTTTTCGATTTGTGTAAATAACTTAAAAAACATTTATTAACAAGAGCTGTCACCCAAGTGACAAATGCCCACAAAAAGGTTTCTTAAGCAAGCAGGTATTATGAAAAGAAAAGAAATTGAAAGTAACTAATTGCTGAATATTGTTTTTTGTATTATTGTGCCCTAAATCTCTACATGTAATTGCGATAGCTTGAACTTTCAAAATATAAGTATGACCTTTGAAGAAGTGAGGTGGTTCCTGGACGCGACAAAATTTTGTTATGAGATAGACATTTGTGCCACATTATTTCAAAATTCCTCAATGCATGACAAAGTTACAGTCTGGACATGATTATTGTGTAAGAGAGGACACACGGACAGACGGACATGAGCGTTAGTCGCGATACATAGTCTTGATGTGGTAGACATTTCATTTGTGCCTAGTTATGTTAAAATGCTTCTATGCATGACAAAGTTACAGTCCGGACATGAATGTGTATCTTCAAACTCTTCTCAAGAGAATGAGTACCCTCAAACTATATGTGTGACCTTGACCTTGAAGGTAGCGACATGGGTCTTTGTCATGACACATTGTCTTGATGTGGTAGACATTTATGCCTAGTTATTTTAAAATCCTTCGATGCATGACAAAGATACAGCCCTGACATGAATGTGTGTACCTATAAACTCTGTGAAAAAGTGAACTTCAAAATGGAAGTGTGACCTTGACCTTTAAAATAGGGACGTGATGAATGAATGCGACACATCATCTTGATGTTGTAGACATTTATGCCAAGTTATTTTAAATACCTTCCATGCATGACAAAGTTAGAGCCCAAACATGATTGTGTGTATCTATTAATTCTAATTGTGATAATGTGAAACTTCAAAAAGTTAGTGTGACCTTAGCCTTTGAGGTAGAGACATAATTCTTGGACACAACACATTGTCTTAATGTTGTAGACATTTATGCCTAGATATTTTAAAATCATTCTGTGCATGACAAAGTTACAGTCAAAACACGAATGTGTGTACCTATTTCCTCTAATCACATCATAATGTGAAACTTCAAAATGATAGTGTGACCTTAACCTTTGAGTTAGAGATATAATTCTTGGTCACGACACATTGTCTTGATGTGGTCGACATTTATGCCTAGTTATTTTAAAATCATTCTATGCATGACAAAGTTACAGTCAAAACACGAATGTGTGTACCTATTTCCTCTAATCGCATCATAATGTGAAACTTCAAAATGATAGTGTGACCTTGACCTTTGAGGTAGGGATGTAATTCTTGAACATCACACATTGTCTTTTGTCTTAATGTGGTAGACATTTATGACTGGTTATTCAAAAATCATTCAATGCATGACAAAGTTACAGTCCGGAACAAATGTGTATACCTATTTACTCTAATTGCAAGTATGCGAAACTTCAAAATAATAGTGTGACCTTGAATTTTTCGGAAATTTAAGTTGTCTTAAGCAAAATTTGAACTCAAAAATGTAATTCATGAAGTATCAACTGTGTACAATAATTCTAAACAAATGTTTAGATACAATACAGATAATATAATGATCATCATATTCTTTCAATATATATGCGGGTCAAAGCTAGAAGAACGTCTCTAACAAAGGACCATTGCTCATCAAAATTAATATTTGGCTTTGGTGCACAAGATGGATGGATTGATCAGGATCCAACCGCCTGTTTAGCACTTTTGGAATTAGTACAGACAACAGACGTATCCCCAGTCTTAAAGTGACATAAGGCTCATTCCCTCAATGTCAAGTTGAGTTTAATTAGTAATATATTTACGAGGAGAATTACTATAATTATGAATACTGGCGAATAAATGATAATGAAAAATGTTTATAATACCATATAACAAGAGCCACCATTGGGCCGCGACAATTCTTACCTTTTTTTTCTAAAACAAAAATTGGTTTAATCAAATCTGAAGAAAGAAAATCCGCTGTGGCACAAAAGTGAAGGATACCCTCAAAACGGTATTGTAAGTATTGCAGAAAGGTATTGTGAAATGAAATTAGAAAAAAAGTAAATAATTGCATAATTTTTTTCTCTCTAACCACTTACCAGCTGGACCTTGGAAGTAGGAACATGGGCCTATATAAAGGCTGCAACTGTTATCGACTTATAAAATGGTCCTGTTTAAATATTTTACATATCTAAATTACAATTAACTAAAATTTTGATCCTCTCTTCCTTACCACTTGAACATTAACACATTAACAAATAATTTCTGTGGGCCATGCTAGTAACTGATTTTTTTGGGGGAAAACGAAAATATAAAATTGAACCAATAATAAAATAATATAAACTTATTTTGACTTAACTCTTGGAGTTGGATGGGAAAAATGTCATTAAAGAAAATGTTGATAATGTTAACAGTTTAATGAAACATGCTTTATTAGACAGACATCAGACTATCCAAAATGCTGAGCTTTACAACAACATAAACCAGTGTTAAAATACATGTATATCTGTTAGTGTTCACATATAAAAGTACTTGAATTTATCTGTTAGTCACAAACTTGCATACCATACATTTGTTATCAGTGATGTTACTTAAATCTAACAAGTAATTATCATAGTATTGCAAGCAATTCATAAGTCCCCTACCTGTTAGAACCCCATCAACATTCTAAAGGGCCATTGGCCATTCACTAATGTTTCAATTTTTCTATATTTTAAGTAAATTTGTTGGAAAAGTTCTTTAAAAGTGATCACAGGAAACAGTTTTTATGAACAGACAGACAGACAGACTGAAGGACACTCTAAAGTTAATATTTGAAACATCCCTGTTACCAAAATATAACATTTTTAAAAGCAAAATTCTTAAAGAGGAGATAACTCTTGAATTAAAGATGCAATTTCATAAAAAAATTTCAGCTCTTTTTGACTAATCACAAATAAAGTTATATTTGCCATGTTTTAAGCCTATTTGTTGCCAAGGCAACCAATATTTTTTCAAAATAGGGAGAACAGATAAGACATGCATAATCTCAAGACTGCCATCTACCCATATGTCAAGTTTCATAAAAATTTTTCCAGTACTTTTTGAGTTATCACTGGATTCAGTGTATGTGTAAAATTTGCCATATTTTCAGTCTATGTGTTGCCATAGCAACCAGAATTTTCAAGATAGGAAGAAAAGAAAAAGACGTGCATAATCCCCAGACTGCCATCTACCCATATTACAAGTTTCATAAAAATATTTCTATTACTTTTTGCGTTAACACAGGATCCAGTTTATGTATAAAATTTGCCATATTTTCAGTCTATTTGTTGCCATAGCAACCAGAATTTCAACATAGGAAGAAAAAAAAGATGTGCATAATCTCCATACTGCCATCTACCCATATTTCAAGTTTCATAAAAATATTTCCAGTACTTTTTGAGTTATCACTGGATTCAGTGTATGTGTAAAATTTGCCATATTTTCAGTCTATGTGTTGCCATAGCAACCAGAATTTTCAACATAGGAAGAAAAGAAAAAGACGTGCATAATCTCCATACTGCCATCTATCCATATATCAAGTTTCATAAAAATATTTCCAGTACTTTTTGCGTTATCACTGGATCCAGTTTATGTATAAAATTTGCCATATTTTCAGTCTATTTGTTGCCATAGCAACCAGAATTTCAACATAGGAAGAAAAAAAAAAGATGTGCATAATCTCCATACTGCCATCTACCCATATTTCAAGTTTCATAAAAATATTTCCAGTACTTTTTGCGTTATCACTGGATCCAGTTTATGTGTAAAATTTGCCATATTTTAAGCCTATTTGTTGCCATAGCAACCAGAATTTTCAACATAGGAAGAAAAGAAAAAGACGTGCATAATCTCCATACTGCCATCTATCCATATATCAAGTTTCATAAAAATATTTTCAGTACTTTTCAAGTTATCGCGGGATCCAGTTTTGTGGACTAAAATTTGCCATATTTTCAGTCTATTTGTTGCCATAGCAACCAGAATTTTCAACATAGGAAGAAAAAAAAAGACGTGCATAATCTCCAGACTGCCATCTACCCATATTTCAAGTTTCATAAAAATATTTCCAGTACTTTTTGCGTTATCACTGGATCCAGTTTATGTGTAAAATTTGCCATATTTTTAGCCTATTTGTTGCCATAGCAACCAGAATTTTCAACATAGGAAGAAAAGAAAAAGACGTGCATAATCTCCATACTGCCATCTATCCATATATCAAGTTTCATAAAAATATTTTCAGTACTTTTCAAGTTATCGCGGGATCCAGTTTTGTGGACGGACGGACTGACGGACTGACAGACAGACAGACTGACAGACGGACAGACAGACAGACGGACGGAGGGTAAACCTAAAGTCCCCTCCGGTAAACCGGTAGGGAACTAAAAAGGAAATTTTAAGACAAAGTATAAATATAATAATAATTATTATTCCAGTTCAAAAGGTGACAGGTTACATAATCATATATTCACATATTCAAAATTAAGCATGCATAAAAAAGCAATATGAAATAAGAGTAAATGATAAAGTAAGTATTAAAACACTTAGTCAAATTTCTTTTAAAAAAAAATCAATATTAAGCAAAACATTAATAAATAAGAAGCAAAAAAGTGAAAACAAAAAAAATCAAAATGAATACAAGCAGATGTGAAAAAGTAGAGTGACAGTATAATATTTTATGTTGTTTGTTTATTTTCCCTGGTTTTATGTCGATTTTAACAGTCATTTTAGTCATTTCTCAGGAATCGATCCTCAATACAGGCTTTCCTGGATAACTTACCAATTTTCCCCTAGTGAACGACTACTAATCCACCATTATTTCTGAATCACGGTGAGAGAAGAATGTTAAAGATCAATTGAAAAATTTTGCCACACCCGAGGATTAAACCAGTTATCCCTTTTGTACAAATCTGATGCTCTCTCTTCTGCTAAACAAGCAGAATATTATTTTTGAAATACAATCATGTATATTATACTCGAGCAGGTTTTAAGCATGCTCAAGAATGTAAGCATGCCTGACAGACAATGTGTTACTATTTATAGCTATTTACACAATATGTTACTATTTTAAGCTATTCAGACAATATGTTACTATTTATAGCAGTGTAGTTACCAGAAATATGCAATATGCTGTGTGAGGACTTAAATAGGTGGTTTTATTTATTTTTTTGCATTCACAAGCAAAGAAGGTGGGTGGGGTAATATAGATCAGTACAAACCTGAAGACTTTTACTTATATTGAGCCCTTCAAAGCTTTCTGATTGGGTATAAGGGGAGACAAATTTACTGGTGGACCGGTTGTCATGGTAGCCGTCTCCCTTGGTTACACCTTTCTGCATAAGCGATAAGGAAGTAAAGAAATGTAGGTAAAGAAATGAGAGCCCATGATAACTAAATTATCTACAAAGAATATCTACAAAGTAGTTTAATCGATACAACAAAGTATCTAACTTCTATGATAAAAAAATGAACATCTAGGAGCTACAAAAAGAGAAAAAGAATTAGATTGAATTCATTAATACATATTAAATAATACACTGCAGACTGGAACAACAAACTCACAATTCTAAATTTACATGGGGCGCCACTTTTCATTCTTAATGCCAAAATTTCATCTAAAGCTTTTCATATAAGCAAGCTTGATTCAAAATGACAAGAATATGTTTTTGTTTTTTTTTCCATATAAAATAAATGGCAACTCACATCAACTCAGCAGAGTAAATTAATAGTAAAACAAGACCTCAATTCAGCTTTAAAAGACCAAAATGCCAAAGAAAACTTTAATCTTATAATCTAAATTTTCTTCTTTTTTTTGCCCAAAAAAAGGTGTTGCTAGAAAAGACTGGTAAATATATAATATTATGATGAAAGGCAGAGCGGTAAAGCAGTAAAAAGCTATTCAACCATATATTAGTCTCATCCTGAGTGCGATACAAAACAGTCGCTCAAGAGATAGAAACAACACTCAAAGCCATCATAAAGTCAGTACCAAAACCTTAGTGTTACTTGCAACCATGAAATTTAAAAACAAACTAACAATTTTCATACTTGAGTTTGGTAAAGAAAATTCTAAAATTTTAATGTAATGTCAAAATACACAAATTTCGTTTTTTTATTTTCCTAGCAGGATTTTTTGTATGATTCGAGACCCAAAATTTTTACTACTGTAATAGATCCAGATTTTCATATTAATATTATAAAATTGTAAATCATCTGATATGCTGTACTGAACACTGTCCTGTATACTACATATGTAATTCAAACAAGATTTATAAAACATTGCAAAAAAAATACATATTTTATAATGACCTTGACACCACTCCATAGAATACCATGACAAAACAGCCTATATTCAGTAAAAACATTCCATAAAACCATATTTCTGGATATAACCTTTTAAAGAAGACGTTTTTCAAAAAAAAAAAGAAAAAGGAAAATAATTCACTACACTAGAGATTTTTTTGTTTGATTTCAAAATCACATGGCACTGCATGGAATGTTTTAACTGAATCCCTGCACAAAGCAAAGTGTGTACCTCCTTTAAATGTTTCTAGTCCAAAGATAACAGAGATCATTATTATTGACAGTAATTTCATTCAGTTTTCTGTTCTTTCAATATTAGGCCTAGTTTTAAGCAAAACAATAAAATGCCATCAAAGTGCAAGAAAAGCAAACAAACCAGAAACATTTTTAAGGAAGTACACAGTTTTTAAGAGAAAAATACCAAGTAAATATAACAGCAAGGTTGAGTATTAATCAGGTATAATTTCCTAGAGGAATATGGGCTACCTGTTCACCCCTGGCTACATCAAGACCAGTGTAAATCTCATGATGAGTATGGGGGGAGACACGTCCACTGTAACCGTCCCCCGAAACACCTTCACGCTGTAAACATAGCAAAATTCAAGAATACATGCATACCATAATAGTAATGCCTAGGTCACAAATAAAACAGCCGCCGCCCGATTTTACATTTTTGAAAACATCGGCGGCTTTGACAATTACGCAATACCTTGCGTGGTCATGAATTAAACTGCACCAGCAATTTATGCAAAATTTATGTTAACAGACAGCATTCAAAGACTGTGCGGTCGCCATCTGATATCCGGACAGCATCTGTGCGATTAATAAATGGATCGGACGGTCGCCGCATTGGTGCCGTGCGGTAAAGGCTCGGTATTTTATGAAATCTTTTAAAAATCAGTCAATGGTCAATATGCCAGCAAAGAAGGCAGTTGATAGAGATAGAAGGCAGCTGATAGAGACAAGATGAAGACCAAGCAAATAATGCAACAATGTAGTTTCCCTTTTCCTTAATACATATCCACGTAGACATTCTTGCTCAGCCATTAAGTTCATGTTAAATCATAAAGTATTCAAAGATACATTTTAAGATAACTACAAAATCTCAAGCCACAATTACAACAAACTCAAGCCCCAAGATTGCCGTACGACAAAACGATGACTGCCCGGTGCCTGTGCATGAATCGTCTGGGTACTGGGCGATACTTGTTCACCAACTGGTTTCTATTCGGGTGCTGGCCTGGCCCAGGCTATGTCCACCTTTAAAATCAGAGTGTGTTTTTGTATCAAAGACAATGTCCGATCCAAAAAACATTGCCAGGGACCGGTCGATCCCCGCCAGATGACTTCTTCAACTCAATGACCCCCAAAATTATCTTCCGGATGCCATTAGCTTTTAAGTAGTACTTAAAACTCGACAGGGACCGCCCAATGAGCGAAACCTTCAGCTGCTGCCATCCAATTGTCACGGTGGCCGGTATTACGGTTTTTTGGAGAAATAGACATCGCCAGTTGGCTGTTTGTCACTTGTGACTTAGGCATAGTAGACAAAGTAAATAAATATCTGTTTCTAATGTTTCAACCTACCAGAATGATCACTGCCGTATATAAAAACATTTTGATTTTCATATATGATTAACAAGAGCTTTCAGTCTGTAAGACTTCGCACTCTACTATTATCAGTGCTTGACAAAAAGGTAAGGGGTATAATTTCCAAATATTCAGCTAATAAATTTGTTTTTTTTATGGATTTATAGAATTAAAACTGAAAAGGTTACATATTTGATATGATTTTTCTGTACACAGAAAAAACAACAACATTTTTTCCAAACCAATTTTATAAATTTGAATGACAATTATTTAAGTTTGACATTAAATTTTTCACACCTTGAATTTATAAAGCCACATATCTACTGCAAAAATTATTGTTCAGGTTTTTAAAAAGAATGCTTCCAAAATAGTTGTATACAATAAGTGTGGTAGTAAATTGCCTGAAAAGCGGATGGCGCATTGCAAACAATCATTGCTTTTTGTTGTTTATTCCCCCTCACAATTATGTGATCAAGTGTGGGTCTGAGAAAACTTTAATTTTCCAAGTCATGAAATCAGTTCAATTGGAGTAAGTATTTGCACAATTAGCCAAATTATGTAATTCCCTTGTAAAAATGCAAATTTAATGGCACTTACAACACTTTATAGAAACTCAGAAAAAAATTGCCAATATCCAGTAAAAATATTCTATATGACAATTTTGTACAATTTCATTTCTCCTGACCCATTTGAAGAAGGTAAAACAACCCTAGTAAAATACTCTTCATAACAACAACGACAAGAACAACAACTTACTCTAGCAAGCTGTATCAGAGTTTGGCATTCTTCCTCGGTAACTAGCCCATCGGCAACAAATCTTTCCTTTCCCAACAGATCTTCGCCTCTCTGTGTAATCTTTACTCCTGCGTTCATAAATAATCAATGAACTTGGAGAAATCCAAATTTGTCAAAGAAATCAGCATTTTCATTCAAAAACCATATAAACATAAGACACCAATGGGAAAATATTCAGAATAAATAAGTGTTAAGCTCGCAGTTTAAAAAATCTTTAGTCAAGACTGTTTTTTTATTTCATATTGGAACACCTTGATTTATTACTGAATATAATGTTAATGTTAGTAAAAGATAAGTATCTATATGTAATGAATAGTTTATGTAAATTTTCCAATATTCACAGTAAATACATTTACATTACTTGCGTAATCATTGGTCTAGTTTTTGTATTATTACTCATGAAGAAAATTAAAAGCCTGAAGGGCCATAATGGCTAATGGCAGAGCTCCGATAATTTTTCAAGCAAGTAATCTTTAACTTCTTGATTTTTTTTTTCGCTACCAGATTTCAAGTTCAATTAGTTTTTTTTTAAAAACTTTTATTAAGTTTTTAGTTTTTATTTCAAGGGTGGGAGGGGGGAGGCGGGTATGGGGGCACTTCGGGGTTATATTTAATGTTTTTTTTATTAAAATATCAGATGAGCAACTACACCGTCTAGCAGTGTTGTAGTACGTTATCACTCAAAATTAATTAAAATATATTTATTTCAAAACACAAACAGTAAACTTTACAACATTTAAAGAGAACTATTTTGTTTCGCTCATGTTTAAAAATAGCGGACACGTTGCCATCAACTAGATGGCCATAAGCCTTAAAAAATTTGAATATTAATTTACCTTGATCACTGAATTCCTTGAGTATATCTGAATTGTCAGCATCAATGAACTCTGCTACACGTCTTTCCTCTAGATCTAACAACGTCTCTTTCGCCTTTTCAACATCTTAAAACAAAAACAATTTGCTCAAGTAAAGGAGCTTCACTGAGGTCAAAAAGCCTTTAAACATACAATTTGAAATTCTGACATACATCAAGTGAAGCGTTTAATATGGAAAAATATGCATAGGATAATAAAGAAATATGCTGAAAATATTTTTTTTTGTGCGATTCTTAGTACAATTTGAGTGAAAAGCATTGCAACGCTTTTCATTTTAGGTCATTTTGCACTCCATAAAATATTTTTTCTGGGAAAACAGGGTGAGGAAATGTTCAGACCTACATCGGATAGTACACAAAGCTCTTAAAAATATTTATAGTCGATTTCTTTCAAAAAAAACCCTCAGTGGTCTCCCTTTAAATCTCTGCCATTATACCAAAAGCTGCACTACAGTAGCAGTTCGGACCCATTAAATATTACACATTTTGACCTATTTTTAGACCTGTCTCAAAATGTACTTATTTTTCCACATGGCAAGCCATCTGACCTATTTCTGGTGCTCCAATAAGCCAATATAGGGTTAACGCACGTTTTTCCGTGTTATAACGTCTGCAGAGTCCAGAGGAACGGTTGGTGCCCGAGCCCGGTAGGGCGAGGGCTCCAACAGTTCCGAGGGACTCTGCAGACTTTATAACACGAAAATAAATGTGCGTTGACCTTTATTATAGCATAAAAATTTTCAAACAAATTTTTCGAGATGTATGTTTTAACAAAACACAATTACATTTAAATTCCTGTGCTTGGACGGTATTTATCCAATTCTATGTTTTACGTATGCGTTTCATTTTTCCGGGGCCAACAACTTTGGGAATTCTCGAACCCCGAACGAAATTTTGAATTTTTTAATATTGATTGATTTAACAAAGGCTTGCCTTTATAAAGATTTTATTATCTCTAAACAAAACCTTACCTTACGCTTCTACCCCTACTGTACCCAAGAACAAAAACATCGACCCTCAGAAATTCTTAGAATGATTTCAGATTGACGTAGGAAAAAAGATAATTACATCAGAATCGGTTTTTTTTTCTTCAAGCAAACAAGGTTTACAAAAAAAATCAGGCAACTAAGCATTATTCTCTCAAAACATATATAGACAATTTATCAAATAAACCTAAAATAAAAAACATTTTCTCATATTAATTTTGGTTATCTAGTTTTGTAAGTTAAATCGGGAGTGTAAACTGAATGACAGTTAAGATTCTAGTGGATTTGTTTACATTGAACAAACTGTCCGTTCTTAAAGAAAGGCACAACCAAATTAGCCCGGTGTCTATTACCGCCTTTTTTCCGGGCATGTTCTTAATATCCGACTGAGCCCTCGAATCAATAAATTTCCCAATAAACAAAGAGCGCCACGACTCCTTTGGCAAAAGGGCCAATCATACATTTTGTTTTGTTTGTTTTACTGGGCCCCTGTATGTATTGCCGCCATAGGTGAAAACATGGGCTATAAAAAAAGAGGCGTGACTATGTTTAACGCATGGTTTTGGTTTCCCTTTATAAACATGAACAAAAAAGAAAAATAGCCGATTTTAGCTATTAAATAAATAAAATGTCAAATTCAAGCAAAATTGACGATCCACCCTTTCACAATGACATATTGCAACTAAAAATTGCAAAATTATCATTGTTAAAAATAAAAAAAGCATCGGTTTGCTTTCAATCTGAACACCAAAAAGTGCCCCAAATGGGTAACCTCTTAAAAGTTTCTTTTTGTTTTGTTTCTTTGTTTCATTTTTATGCCTTTTCCCCCAAACAGTATTTCTGTCAATTCCTAGGGGTAGTCTTTCCAACCTTCATTCCTGGAGGGTTTAACCCAGACTAGACTACCTTCCTTTTCTAAACTGATGGGTCTATCCAGTAGAGATCAACAAGTATTACCAAGGTATGGGGAGACTTAGGTTAGAAGGGACTTTTTACTTGTTAGTTCTATGTTTAAAAAGTTTTGTGAAAATATAATACATGTACAATAATACTTATACCTAAAACAATATCCTCTTGTGTCAATCAACCTGAGAGTAAAAAACCATTCTCCCTTCTGAATTCTATTTTTATCAATATTGGGGGGGGGGGGGGAAATCAACTTTTGTGGGTTTTCAGAGTTTTTTCCCCATAAGATTGCTTGGGCAAATTATTCTACCTGAATTTTTCAATGATTCATCTTTGGTAAGGGAGAGAACTATGGCACACCTCTCGTGTTTCCAGGGGACGTTTACTCTGTGCATATCAGCGGCTGAGAAGCCTACCATAAGTCCACAAAGAGGTTGAATACTGGCCTGAAATATAGCAGCTGCTTATAACTTAGATTGATCAACAAAAACAAGTTCAAACAGGGGAGATAATACCAACATTCTTCATATTCGAGTTAAAACAAGATGCAAATTTAGAGCAAACAAATTCTTTAAGTCATTTTTGTGTCAGAATTTCATATAATTACACTTTCAAAAGTGATTGTTGTCAGTGAATTATACAATTTTACATAAAGACAACAAATGAAACAACTATGCTCCTTTGAAAAAATTGTCTTCCATTTTATAATATCCGTCCATTACCCTACAAGATAACATAGTAACCAACCTGAACTTCACCGTTCTCATCGGTAAAATAAAACTGTCCAGTACTATCCACCATGTCTGTTAGATATGCAACAATTCTGAAAATATTACCAAAACAGTGTCCTATACTTTATTTCCTTTTTTTTCTTATTGTATATTTAACAAAACTATGTTACACAAAACTATAAATAATATTTCAATTATAGGTTAAACAAAACTCTAAATGATACTTTAACATTTTTTTTAATAATTTTCAATAATATGTTGCTTTTTTTGTTTTTTTTTCAAAATTCCATTTTATTTAGTTCCATCCATTGTTTTACTGTCCATGAACAGGCTCAATCAAACTGAGCCGTCAACATTGTCAATTTTTGTTGTTTTGTGCATTCTTAAGGGCTTCTTTATTTCTATTTTTGTCTATTTTATTGTACATATTATTTGTATATCTGTTCTAGCTTCATAGATCAACTTACATATAATCATCAGCATTATTAACCTGTGACATTTTACAGTCTCCATTTTCTTGTAGTACACAGTCGCTTGGTAAGGAATAGTCTGAAGCAAAAGTTTAAACACAAGCTCACTTAAAAGTTTACAAAATATATGTACATATAAATATATATCAAATTAACAAAAATGAACAATTCATATAAAATGTTATTAATAGATATTTATTTCAATACAAAAAATAAGGTAATAATTGAAAATTGTCAACTATCAAGGTCTAGGTCAAATTTGGTAAAACTACGAAAAATGACACATCTGTTGATATACCTAAAATTTAAGGCCAATTTATGAAGTATTCCTATCAATGGCTGAAATATAGAACTTAAAATGTCACACAAAATGCCCAGGTATAACCAGGATTTTGCAAGAACAAAATGCATATCAAATAAAAAAAAAATCGACATGAAAGCAGAACAATAAGAAAGACTAAGTTCATACCTGTGTTTAGATCACTAATGGAAATTGCAAAATGACAAATTTTAGCAGCTTTATACTTTGAAATTCCACTTAACACTTCAATATCAAACCTTCTAACAGCACCACTGAATACATCTCCGGGGTCCGTATTTTTAGCAACTAAAAATGGCAGATGGACCCTCATTTAACTCATTCAACCCTGTACACTGTCTACCACTTAAACCCTACTGATAACTGATAAGCCAACTCCTAGTTACCTTATTGATTTTATCTAAACTGTCTCCCTGAGGGATATTGCTGTTTTATTGACAGGTCATAAATAATAGGGGGTGCATTATGTAATTTGCCTCTGGCAATCTCATTTTTAATCCAATCAAGCTGAAATGACACATAAATGTTGGCAATAAAATTACCTAATCAGTGGTGTAACTTCCATCACTATGGCAACATGTTGGACTGATTTATTATCAATAAAATAAAGAAGATTTTCAACATGAAATCAGTTTATTTGTTATAAAAGAACTTTATTTATTGTATAAATTTCTATTAAAACATTCTTCTCCATAATATAATAATTTAAAAAATGTATTGAGAAATTTACTGCTAATTTACAAATTAGAAATGAATACTTTGGAAGCATTATGCAAATAAATAAGTATAGTAATGACTAATGAGCAAATATAAGTATTATGTTATGAAGCTCATAAAAACAGACAAGAAATGTAACATTTATGGTGCAGATGTGTATATACATCAGAAATTCATATTCATTAAAAAAACTTTTATTTTCCTGTTGTTTTTTTAAAGAAAATTAGAAAATTTAAAAAAAAACAATAAATAATTTATCTTTACTACTGTGTCTAAAAGTAAGAAAATATTAGCCGGAAAAAATAATCGATGAAATATGAATGAAAATTGTTATATGTGTGGATTAATTTTAGATAATTTCAAAATTATATATAATAATTATAAAAATTATATATAATAATTATATAAAAATAATTACAAAATAAATACAAAAACTGTAAGGTATTAACATTTTTGTATTTCTTACATTAGAACAGTTACTCTTATTTTCTAGAGCTTTCAATTATGTTACTTTTCTGGATAAAAAGGAATGAAAAAAAGGTCATCAACTAAATATTTTTGTAAACAAAATCAAAATTACTGTCTACAAAGTAGCTCAATCAGAAACACAGAAAAGAACAGTTCAAAGAAATCAAATTCATTTGAGTCCGATAATCAAGATCTGGATTTGGGCCTGTGAATGGTCTCTTAGGCAATTCTGACCGATCGTTTGTCTTCCACTGAAAATATTCCACATTTTCGTCCGCACTTTCAATTTCACTTTGACTGTCACTCGATCTATCCAATTGATTCTATTTCACTTTCACTATCGAGACTAATGTCACAATCCGAATTTGCGCTATTTTCCGTGTCGGTATCAAACATAATGTCAAATAAATTCTTCCGATTTTCCATTTTTTTAACGCAGTATAACTTTTTTTCAGATAGAGATATTTCGATAAAATTTTCACTTTCGTATAGGTAATCCTTTATACTATACATATAACGCGTTTCGTGATTGGTCAAAATACCTCAAATCTAAATATAACCCGTCGAAACAACCAATGAAATGCGCCGACATAATTCGTCACGCGGTATACAGTAGTAGTTCAATACGCGACGACTACTCTCGTCATGCGGGATAGCCGATAAATTTTATACGACGACTATACTCGGCGCGCGGTACACGATAACAGATAAAGACGACGACTATACTCGGCGTACGGGTCGAATGAGTTAACCTGAATGAATCGACTGATCCAGTCACTTTATAAAAACATACCTAAATCTGCACCAGCTGACCTACAGTTGAGTTTGACATCATGTAACAGCAGTTCTGATTGGCTGAAATATGTTGATGTATATATCTTCATCACCTCAGCCGCTCTGAGCAATAAACGCAATGAAATTTCATAGCCTTTATCTACCTTGATGAGCTGTAAACAAACGGCAACAAAAAACTAGTTTGAAAAATACCCGTTTGCTATGTTTTTCTAGATATCAACGCTGATTCTTAACACATGTTTTTGGTCATATCATGCCAGTCAATCCAGCTGACCGGCTTTGTTTTTCTAGATATTAACGCTGATTCTTAACACATGTTTTTGGCTTTAACTTGTCAGTCGATCCACATAATCGACTTTCCTTGATAACACAACAGTAATTACCAAATTCTTTGAAAGTTACAGACTACTTATACTACGTGAATTTTGAATTTTTTTGAAGTGAGAAACAAATGACTATAAGATTCAATGTCCCAGATCAACTGTCATGAAAAAATTACACCTCGACCAAGGATTGAATCAACAACCCATGGAATACTGACCCTACACTCTCCCTATTGGGCTATGTGGGACGACTATATCTAACAAAAGAAAAAATTGCTATATATGCAAATATGCTCATTTCAATACCATTGCCATTATATGGGCATGTCTTTAAAAAAAGTCTTTAAGATATAATTTTTTAGAGGAAAAAAGTCTAGGTGTAAAGTCTCCTTTCCTCAGACTGTAATAAAGAGATAAAATTGCTCAATATGTAAATATGTTCATTTTGATGTAAAATTACTTCAGTTACTTCATTTTGATACAAAATTACCTCAGTTACTTCATTTTAAATGTACAAAATTACTTCAGTTTACCTCATTTTAAATGTACAAAATTACCTCAATTACTTCATTTTAAATGTACAAAATTACCTCAGTTACTTCATTTTAAATGTACAAAATTGCCTCAGTTACTTCATTTTAAATGTACAAAATTGCCTCAGTTACTTCATTTAAAATGTACAAAATTACCTCAGCTACTTCATTTTAAATGTACAAAATTACCTCAGTTACTTCATTTTAAATGTACAAAATTACCTCAGCTACTTCATTTTAAATGTACAAAATTGCCTCAGTTACTTCATTTTAAATGTACAAAATTGCCTCAGTTACTTCATTTAAAATGTACAAAATTACCTCAGCTACTTCATTTTAAATGTACAAAATTACCTCAGTTACTTCATTTTAAATGTACAAAAATTGCCTCAGTTACTTTCATTTTAAATGTACAAAATTACCTCAGCTACTTCATTTTAAATGTACAAAATTGCCTCAGTTACTTCATTTTAAATGTACAAAATTGCCTCAGTTACTTCATTTTAAATGTACAAAATTACCTCAATTACTTCATTTAAAATGTACAAAATTACCTCAATTACTTCATTTTAAATGTACAAAATTGCCTCAGTTACTTCATTTTAAATGTACAAAATTGCCTCAGTTACTTCATTTTAAATGTACAAAATTACTTCAGTTTACCTCATTTTAAATGTACAAAATTACCTCAATTACTTCATTTTAAATGTACAAAATTACCTCAGTTACTTCATTTTAAATGTACAAAATTGCCTCAGTTACTTCATTTTAAATGTACAAAATTGCCTCAGTTACTTCATTTTAAATGTACAAAATTACCTCAGTTACTTCATTTTAAATGTACAAAATTACCTCAGTTACTTCATTTTAAATGTACAAAATTACCTCAGTTACTTCATTTTAAATGTACAAAATTACCTCAGTTACTTCATTTTAAATGTACAAAATTACCTCAGTTACTTCATTTAAAATGTACAAAATTACCTCAGTTACTTCATTTTAAATGTACAAAATTACCTCAGTTACTTCATTTTAAATGTACAAAATTGCCTCAGTTACTTCATTTTAAATGTACAAAATTACCTCAGCTACTTCATTTTAAATGTACAAAATTGCCTCAGTTACTTCATTTTAAATGTACAAAATTGCCTCAGTTACTTCATTTTAAATGTACAAAATTACCTCAGCTACTTCATTTTAAATGTAAAAAATTACCTCAGTTACTTCATTTTAAATGTACAAAATTACCTCAATTACTTCATTTAAAATGTACAAAATTACCTCAATTACTTCATTTAAAATGTACAAAATTACCTCAATTACTTCCGAGACAGTCACCTCTCTGTATCCAAACTTGTCAAATTCTTTTCTCTAAAATTAGCAAATCAGAATTTCAAAATATATTTGTATCAAAGACCATGCTTCTTCCTGTAAAATTCTATATATTCAGAGAATTCCACAACATAAAAATATCTGATATTATTATTGCAATACCATGATTTTAAAACTTCCAACAAAAGAGAAAAACAAGAGCCACCACCGGGCAACGCTTGACTCTTTTACTTTTTCTAAAAGCAAAAAATATATGGTTTAAACAAATCTTTAAAAAGAAAATTAAATAAGTTTTTCCTTTTTTAAATTTTAATAGGTCTGTAAAGTCACACTTATTGTTTTGTCCAAGTATGAATCCTTGCCATGAATAAATGACAAAGTTAAGAAAATATAATCAAAATTCAATCATTTGTCAATCAAGGTCATTTAAAGGTCAAGGTCATATCAAAATTATTTTACATGTCTGTTTGGTCACAAGTGTTGATTTGCCAAAATATAAATCAAATTCATACATCAATAACAAAATTGTGACAACTTAAACAAAATTCAATAATTTGACCTTTACCATCAAGGTCATTTAAAGCTCAAGGTCACTCAATATTTTAGGATTTCTTGTCCAAAAGGTTGTTTTGTCAAAGTATGAAAATAATCCATTGATTATTTACCAAGCAACAGCCAATTAAAGCGATAAAATCAGTAAAAATTATAAAATTTGACCTTCAAGGTCAAGACCATATTTGTATCAAGGTCATATTAAGTTTGATATACATGAAGGTCCTGACCTGAAAGAACTTGTGTCTCAATATGAAGTTCATCCACTTATACACTTACAAAGCTACAGCCAATTACAGAAAAGAAGATAATTTCATTATTTTGACCTTGACAGTCAAGGTCAATTTAAGGTCAAGGTCACATCTAAATTATTCAATATTTTTGTTTCGTAGCAAGTCTCGTTTTGTAAAAGTTTAAAGCAAATTCGTACATAAACATCAAAATTATGGCTAGTTATTAAATGTTTCTGAGTTATTCAATAACAGTAATTTATATTCTGTCAGACAACCGACACCGTGGTCGAGGGGCTAGAGTCGATGACTTCTAGTCCAGTTACCTCTTTGGCGTGGGTTCGATCCCCGGGAGATGCTTTGGTAGTTTAGCACGGAGGAAGGTAGTCTGGTACTAATGTAACTCTCCAGGAACGATGGTTAGGAAACAACCCGCCTATATGACTGAATTACTGTTGGGAAAAGACGTAAAATGAAACAAACAAATAAACAAACAAATATTCAGTCAGTAACAGGCAATTTTTTTCATAAGTCTTGTGGTCCAGCTTATCATTTCAATGTCTGGTTCAGAGAATATCATACCCTAGCAAGATCTGCTAAAGCCTCGCACTGGTCCTCTCTGATAAATCCATCAGCCAGAAATCGGTCCTGCCCATTCAGTTGTTTAGAATCTTGCAGCAACTTAACCCCGATCTTCTCAAACCCCTTTACATTCTCACTACGATTTACAGACCCTTCTACCGTGCTTGAATCAGCCACATCATTCTGGAAACAAATAATCTCAAGATAATATCTATAATAATTCATATGAAATGCATTTTCTTTCCCATGGATTTACAGTTTTTATTTTTGAATCCCAATTATCTGCTACATGTAATTGAATGTTATTCTTAATTTTCAAATGGGAAAAGACTTCAGGTTTCACAAACCAAACAGCACTTAAGCAAACTGAGCAAAGTCTGAGATGTAGGGATGACATTACAAAAGCCCCAAGGACCAGCTCAATTTCTGTGGTACATGAGCCTTTTTATGACAGTATCCTGAGATCCCTAATCTAAAAATGTTCCGCACATTTGTCATATATATAGTTTGTTTAATATGTAACATAATTAACATATGAATGTAATATTTTTAAGTCAAAGCATTAGTTTATTATTCAACAGGTCCAATAATAAAGAAAGAAATGTTGAACTTACAGAATTACTCCCTGATTCTTCTATATTTTCCTCCGCAATCTGATCACTGGGTAACGTGTATTTTTCTCGTATATAACTTATACTTTCATCAATCTGCCTCCATAGCTCAACATATTTAGCCGCAGCCTTTATATGGAAAAACATCAAAGTACATGTATATTATAGACCATTTCATAATATATAATTCATAATCCTTTCAAATACACTCATTTTCCATCACATCAGTTTTTATTACAGCAGCTAAGCTGAACATGAATATAGTTCTTTTTCCATCCTTAGCTTAGGTCTATGTTTAAGACAACATAAATGCACTAATTTTCAATGTTTTATGTGAAATCCAATAATTTAACCTTCAAGGTCATAAATGAGCCAAGGTCAATTTGAGAACATGGGTGAACTTCCATTTCAATACCTCTCGGAAGGTTGGTGGTTTTTTTCACTTAAGATAATGCATAAAGAGCACCCGAGGTCTTCCTTCACAAGGAAAGGTGGAGACTTGTTATATGACCTTTACTGTGTCAGTGTAACTTAAAATCCAACAAAACAAACAAGCAAGCATCCAATACCTAATTCTTTATACAGAAAAACTCCAATGCTCTCTATACAAAAACTCAAATGCACTTCCTTTCCAAATAATATCACTATATTTAATTAAACATTACATGAATGCAGGTCTTTAACACCAATCCTTAAAGAGACTCCAATGATTTGATCTTTTTTTGGACATGTCTGGACTGGAAATTAATTTTTGAGATTTTTTATACAGGGAAGTCAAAGACCGGGTCTGCGTAGCGGGCCCTGGCTTTGAATTTCCCGGCTATAGACTACACATGTATATTTAAAAGGAAATCAAATAAAAACAATTAAAAATTATTTTTTTCTAAACCTATCAGTGACGTTTTCAGTGTCATATCAAGTTGCGCGCTGCCATTTGAATGTAACATAATGATTAAAGGCGGGGATTTCCAATAACGGAACAATTGAAACTTTTCAGACTAATAATATTCTGCAAGGTGTTCCAAATGAAAATGGAAGCGGTACATGAAATAACGGATTTAACCTATAAAACGGAAAATGTAAAATAAAAAATAAACTATTATTTTAACCGACTTTCCCAATTTATATAGGTTTTGCCTAATTTCATATACTATTTGATTTGGGTCTATAAACAATAATGTAAGATCAAAATTGCAGATCATTTGCTCATTCTATTTAGTCCAGAATAATAATATTGTATGATTTCATAAATTTTTAGGGCAAAATAAGCTAAATATTGAACTTGTTTAAATGCCTTAAATTGCTTTTTCTTACCAAATTTTGTCCATTTTTTTGACAATGTGTAAATTATTTTGATAAAATTTTACATTTTAATACATTTAAAAAAAAATATTTCATGAAAATTAACATGAATCTGGATGCATGCCACTTTAAAACATCTATACTTGGTAAATTAAAGTATGAAATACCGCTGATGGTACAAATTCTGTTTCTTTATGACGTAAAGTTCTGATGTAATAGTCTTTATTAGCTAGCATCTCATCATCAAAGGGCCTGAATAGAAGATAATTGGCTATTGATTCAAAGGCTTTTTCCAAGTTGTTCGCTGAAATAGAATAACAGAAATTAAGAACATTAATTTCAGGCCATTTATTTTCCTTTAGCTGAACAAGAAACTCAAAGAATGGTTTCTGTAAAGTCTAATCAAAGTCTGTGCAGTGGTTCTGAAGATAACTCCTTTAAATCTTTATATTTCTATTTCAGCATCTTGTTTAGCAGACAGGAACAATTTACATGTAAGCAAGAATAATACACAGTCATTAAAGGGAGACCACTGAGATTTTTGGACATGAAGGGACGGGATTTTGTTTCCAGATTAGTGTCCCATTTGATGTAAATGCAAATGGTCCATTTGCTGTAAATACAATCAATAACCTGTGTGCAAAATTTCAGATCATTTACTTATTTCCATTTTTCCGGAATAATCATTCTAATTGTGTAAAACAATGCAAATTTGAAAAGCGTTGCAACGTTTATAACTCAAATCGGGCTAAGAATAGCACAAAAATTTGATTTGCAATTTATATTTGAGTATATTTCTTATTTCACCTTTTGCATATCTTCATGGAAACCATCCAAAATTGGTCTATGTTACAATTTGAAATTTTATGCTTTTTAACTGTTTGGACCTCAGTGAAGTTCAATTCACAGATTATTCCTATTAGGATTCATAATGAGCTGTCCATAAGACAGCGTGCACTTTGACAGCAAGTAAAGGGGCAGTCTGTATAACAGTAATTTAGAGGTATGGGACTTGTGCCCATCATGCTGGATAATCATAGAGAACAAGTGTGTGAAGATGCAACCCATTCCCTACATTAGTTATTGGGATACCAACTTGTACCAAAGTGGGATGCCGACACCACTTGTGTACAATAGCTCTCCCTATTCTTAGTAATTAATTAATTAATAGTCAAGCAAAACATCTGCCCTGCAATTAAAGAGAAGATGCCATTCAAAGGTAAGATAAAAACACACATTAACAACAGCATTTTGACAACAGAAAACACAAGATTGTCAGAGTTTGAAATTTGATTCTCATACACTCCATTCATTTTAAGAAAGAATAATATGGAATATTTGGAAGATCAATAGGGCTTCCATTTATTTACAAAATTTGGAAGAAAGGGACTGAAAATGTTTGATAATTGGAAGTCACACTATATAGGTAAAGAAGGAAAAGCATTATATTCTGGAAGACACAAGCCAAACTGACTCCCAAACTTCCATGGAAGCCCTGAGATCAAGCTGTGATATTAATTTAGTCAATTGACTCTTTGAGATCCATCTAAAATCCCTGATATTAATTTGACAAAATTAAGATAGTACAAATTTACCTTCATAGTATGCATATTGAAGATAATTATAATGTTCCTGAACAAAATTCTCTAGCTCTTCCATTCCAAATGTACTTAGCTTCTTCAGGCATTTTTGCTGACACACCAAGACTGCTACATAATGATCTGCAATTACATAAAAAATCAAAATAAACTTAATAGTGGAGACCAGTCTAAAATCATAGCATTTCATTGGCTAATTTCAAATTTTAAATTTTCAAACTGACCAATTGGAAAATTCTGAGACTGGTTCTAATTCAATGCCTTAGCAACCTGATAATTATGCATATTGTAAAGAACCATAACCAGTCAGACTCAGAGACACAACATATACCATTTGAATTGGGGATTTTTTTATATGTTTTGCTAAAAATTAGGGGAAAAGCCCTGAAACCTAAGACACCATAAATTATCACTTTTTTTCAATTTAAATGAATAAATCAATGAGTCATGTATGTATATTGCTAACACTAAAAGGCTTTTACCACTGGTTAAAGTTGTAATTCAGTTTTCAAGAATAAAAGATTAGTATCAATTTCATTTTGAAATTTTATTTGAGAATCTTTTCTGAAAAAAGAAACACCATTCATGACTATATAATTGTCAGATATAAGACACCCTATACTATATGGTATCATTATATACAGTTCACTCAAACAACTCCATTCATACAAACTCACCATCCTGTCCCGGCAAGATTAATAGCTACAAAATATCTATATTTTTCTACCTTTGTTCTATGCTTGCATCCCCAGTTAATAAAAACTTATTATACATGATACCATTTCTCAAAAATTAGCTCCATCTACAAACTCTCAAACAAATTATCATGGGCACTAGGAGTTTGAGTAAACAAAATTTGACTGTACATGAATAGTTGTAGCAGTAAAAATTTGAACCTCCAATAGCATTGAAAAAATCCGGCAGTCTGTTATGACGGAATCCCTTTTCACAACCTGCACGGCATTTCTCCTCTTCTATGAAATACAACCTAAGTGATTCCTCAAATGTTGCTGCAGCCTCGTCCCAATTACCCTGGTTATAAGCATTTAGAGCCTTAACATATTGTTTCTGAAATACAAATAAAAAAATTTCCTACATCTGCTACTGCTCAAACCTAAATTACTTAACAGGGTTTCTTTACCTTTCATAGCGCGGGCCATTCATATATGCCATACTTCAGTAAAATTCTTCAAAATCATGCAGTTTTACATTATGTACAATTCAATTAATATCAAATCTATTCTTCCTGTTTTCTGCAAAATTAACAGTGTTATTTTTCTCCAAATTTAGAGGCCTCTATCTTATGCAAATAAACCATGCTTATGGAGTTGTCTCGGTACAGACTACAGTTTCATTTTTACATGACATTATACACATAAATAAGAATAAGTTTTACAACAAAAAATGAGATAAGAAATGTGAAAAATTTACTTGATATTCTTTTCTTTCTAAATCAACAAAATCTGTTTCCTTTAGCTCTGGTAAAGTTCTGTAATATTGTAGATTTTCTAGTATACGGGTATCATCTTGATGTGTTATGAAATATGTATATGCTGCCGCCGCTGCTTCTGTTAGCTTTTTTCCCTAAATTCAAGAAGAATAAAATTAGCTTATTACATAATATAACATTTATTAAAATGTAATTTTAAAGAATCTCCACTGTCATCTAGCCTAAAAACATAAAATTTGATTTTTTTAAAATAGATCAACTGGGGCACTAGAACAGAAATATGTGGGAGATAATTAAGAAATTTACTTGAATAAATTCAAAATGTATATCATATTTTAGAGCCCTTTTTATCCTGTTTTCAATGAAAAGCATTGCGATGGAATGATCTGAAATTTTGCACACAAGTTATTAGTCTAGACCAGTATGTCTAAATACCAAATATGAATTCATTTTTCGCGAATATGAACGGGAGTACCGAATATGAATATTATTTTCATAAAATCAGCTCTTCTGGGATTTTCCAAATAGAAAGAGGATATAGAATATGAATATTCAATAGATATAAATGAACTTTGTCTGAAATAGTGTTGTAAACAAAGACAATTATTATTTACCTGCAGCATGTCATTGAATGAAATTAAATGAATTTATTGCATAGGTTGCAAATTATCCTGACCAAAAAAGGCAAAAATATACCAGAATGTGAGAATACCAAATACGAAGGTTATATAATTATGTTAAATTTAATTATCGTGTAAATATTTGACTGTGACATAATTATGAATACTCTATACTAATAAACTTATCAAAGATTCAATCTGTAACCACCATAACAAACCTTAAAATAACAAAACTGCATGAAATTATATGGAGTCCTCTCTTCAAACTTCTTGTCATACACCATTTCAATTTCCTCCTCCGCACGATCACCTAGTTTCTTCTTCTTACATCTTCTTAAACAATTAGATCTTTCAAGAATATCATGAAAAATTAATTGATGGGAAATCTCTTTAAATTCTGGTTGACCTTTTTTACAATTTAGTCGACAATCTATCACAGTATCCTTGAAGAAATGAAAATCGTCAATGGCTCTTTGGAAGAATTCAGCACATTTTGGCCATTTTTCCTGCCTATATGCGTCCATACCCAGATCATAATACTGTGCATAATTTGTCAAACGGTCATGCATTAGACTTTCAACAAGTGTAATCAAAAATGGTACATAAGCGGCTAAAGAGGTCCTCATTCTTCTTTTTCTTTTGTTTTCCTACTTTATCTTGGACTTTCTATCAAAAAGTTGAAGAAAAAAATTTAAACGGCTTCGCTGAAAAGCGAAAACTTACAACAGAGTAATAATAATCTAAAATTTAATGTTTTAAACAAAGTACAATCATTAATATAAGCTTTGGGTATATCAACATCACAATTCCGATTGCAGCATCCCACGTACAAAACTTTCTGCAACTTTTCAAACGACTTCCGGTGAAATGGGATACTTTGGTTGAATACCAATAAATATTTCAGGCTGAACGACACTAAACTATTTCCTTCCGTATCTTGAACACGCAAAGAATAGTGTGAGCCAGAGAAAAGTAATTAATAGTATCCTGGTTCTACTATCTACCGAGAATGTAATTATTCGTTGGCCTGTATAATACAGAAACAAATCTAGGATAATATACTGTAGAATGGCAATCCGGTCAACTCGTCCTCTAGTCAACTCGTCCTCTGGTCAACTCGTCACCTTTTTGGTCAACTCGTCCCCTACTTTTGGTCAACTCGTCCTCAAAGAGTCAACTCGTCCCTAATATGGTCAACTCGTCCCCTACGTTCGATCTATTCGTCACTATTATGTAGGTCCAACTCTTTGATTTTTACCTCCTCCCTGAATGGATTAAAGACTGACGACAGATTAACAGAAATTGGAAGTGCTAAAAACTTTATGTCGGTGCGTATTGATCTCATTATAGAAGGATCGTGTCAATTAAAACATGATAATTGTTTGTTGTGAAATTGTCAATTAATTGTTTCTGATTTTTTAAAATTGCATTTCATTGTAATATTATAGTCCATTATCAGAGGAGTTGTATAAACATACATGCCTTTTGAAAGAGTTAGTATTTATTTATTTTTTCATTATTTTTTTTAAATAAAAAATCCGTACAATAATATTTGCCTTGGATATTAACTAATTGAAAACATAAAGTAATTACTAAGTATTCAATTGCCATCTAATAATTAGTAAAGATTAATATTAAATTTCCATAAATAAATCTTTAAATTGATCTCAAAGAGGAGCTGTATAAAACCGAGTTCCAGAATTTCTTGTATAATACAAGTCAACATATTGAATGTGTTAATTGTATTTAATTCAACATTTTCATATATTTGACCATACACCATCAAAAACAAAATTCGACATTTGGAAAATAAAATTTTATAACAACCTTTGGCACGATTTTCACGCGATTTGTATAATTTCAAATTAAAGACACACGTTCTTTAAATATATAAATACGTATCCAACCACAGAGGCAAATGTGTCTTTAATCCTATTTTCAAATTACTATGTGTTTACTTTAATAACCAAAGGCATGTGTCATGATACATTTAATTAACAACACATAAAAACTCCAAATATTCGCATACAAAAAGCGTCAAAATATGTCCAATTTAGTAATTTTATAATTTATTATTTTAACAGTCTATAATAATTTATGAAAAATATGAAAAACAAATAATAATAAAATATAGGGGACGAGTTGGGGACGAGTTGACCAGGGGACGAGTTGTCCAAGGGACGAGTTGACCAAAAAGGTGACGAGTTGACCAGAGGACGAGTTGACCAGAGGACGAGTTGACTCTGAATCGTAGAATGTAGAAGCTACCTTTTTTTGGATAAAAATACCAATTATCCAAAAGAAGTTTTAATTACATATTGTATACATCGAAAAGATAGTCCTGTAAATAATCTCATATAAGTGGCAATGATCTTCGTTTTTAAATACTTAATACCAGGAATGACTTTTAAACAATCAATCAAAAGTTAAAAACATATATAAATGGTCCATTTCTGCTAATGATACTAAAGTTCTATTCAATATTTATCAATTATCACACAGTAAAATGGTAAAAAATTGAAATGCATTTGCACACACATTCAAAATATTATGTTTGGTGGTCCAACTCGTTAGCAATACTACTGGTTTTATGCATAAAATTATTCATGTGAATAGGGTTATTAAAACTTTGAATTTTCTTTAAAAAGTACCCTATTTTGTATGAAATTATAGTGAAAAACACTTGCATACAAAATGATTTTTTATGTAAGTATTATATTTAACATCTGAACATTCCTGATACAAAGTACCTCCCGGTATTATTAGTACCTTAAGGATACATGTACAAAAGTACCTTTAGGGTACAAGTATTAGCCAATCGCAACTTTTCGGACTTTACGTAAGATTTCGGATAAGGACTTTCAGTTGGAACGTCCTCGACTATTAATTACTATAATGATCTGGAGTTAATACGGATTGAAAGTTGTTTCAGATGTAAACAGAAACTTCTTTAATAATGTAAAACGAATGTATTCATTTGACATCTAAAGAAAATAAAGTCTGTCTCGTGAAAATATATATGTTTGACAATCATTTTTAATTTTAATATGCCCACTAGCTCATGTACAATTTTAAACAAATTCTATTTAATGTCAACAGTTTGACATTTTGTACTTTCGGTTTCTACAACCATAATGATAAATATATAAAAGTGATGTATTCTTTGCTTTTGTATCTATGAATTCACTTTATTTAGGTGGACTTTTACTTGATATATTGGAAAAAAATGTCAACAACTCCCATTATTGAAGTTCTGTTTGTTTACATGTTTAGTTTCTTAGCGTAGGTTGGACCGAAATACCGCATCCCTTCTGTGTATTCATACTATTGTGTTTGATGTCTTATCCGAAGACTTACAGAAAGGGCCGACAAATTGCGAATGAAGGACCTTGAACACAATAGTGTGGTTCAAATTTTACAGCTAGAAATAAAAGGTCAGGAAAGTAGGTCACTAGGTCAAAATCTAGACCATCTTATAACAACATCAAACGTTCAATTCAACATCTGAAGCTGAATATGATCAAATTTTTAAAGCTTTATACCAAATAACAAAAGGCAGGTCACTGCATGTGTGCCGCTTGGGCAGGGTCAATTTTGACCACAAGATCTTGTTATAAGTTATGTCAAATATCTTTAGAAGCTCTAGCTTTTTCGGTTTCAGAAAATATACTTTTTATGTATATAAAGAATACTCATGACCCCCAGGATGAGGCTTGTTTTTATTTTGACCAAAGAAACATAATTTGAACACTCTTTGTAGAGGTCCACAATGTTTCAAGCTCTAGCTTTTGAAGCCTCAGAGGATAATTTTCATATAAGATTTTACTATATGTACATAACGAAAACCTATGACCACGGGGTAGGACCATTTCGGACCCCGGGGCTATAATTTGAACAAAGTTTGAAATGATCCGATACACAATGTTTCATGCCAAATATCTACAAATATCTATGGACATTTCATATTTCAACGTCTACACCGTGTATATCCAGTAACGCCAGAATGTGAAAAATAACCCACGATTCGTGCAATAAGTAACGCAGAAATATGCAATAAATGACGGATACCTGACAGGATTTCCAACGGGGTAAGTAAACTGGTAAATATATTTTTATTTAATCGAACTGAAAAAAATGAATAGCTGCATACGGCTGCAAAGACATTTCGCTTTATCCCTAATCAAGATCATTTCCACGAAATTGTTTACTTTTACCTGTGTAATAAATAATTCTGTACCATATAAGAAAAAAATCACATTTTCCGGCGTTACCGCGAAGCACAATTCACGTACATCGGCGTTACCTCATAAAAACGGCTTGAATCACATTTTATCAGTTTATTTTCAATGTTCTATATCACAAGAAGTTAGGTTTATGTCACTTCCCTACCGAAAATTGAAAATATCCGGTATAATATGCATTATTGTACTTGTAAGAGCCGACAAAAAAGCCGAAATCTCGCTCCTCATTTTTACGAATGATCTTGAAAAGTAAACAATTTCGTGAAAATAATCTTGATGAGTGATAAAGAATTATGCCTTCGCAGCCGTATGCGGCTATTGATTTTTTTCAGTTCAGTTAAATAAAAAATATATTGGCCAGTTTTCTTACCGCGTTGGAAATCCTGTCAGGTATCCGCCATTTAATGTACAATTCTGCGTAACTTATTGCACGAATCGGACGTTATTTTCACTATTTCGGCGTTACTGGACATACACGGTCATATCAGTTTATAAGTATTCGCATTGACATAAATCTCAGCCAAGCTGTACGGTATACCGTTAGGGACATCGAGGTTAAACTTTATAATCCAGATGGCGACAATACGATAGTGCAATGACGACAGTATGATAACGCGTTGACAACTGTCAACGCACTGTCGTCATCGCACTATCGCATTGTCGCAATTGCGCCGTCGTATTATCGCCATCGCACTATCGCACTGCCGCCCTATGGATTATAAAGTATAACCATGATGGCCCTAACGGTATTCCGTAAAGCTGCGGCCGTTAACTGATGTAATCCGGAATGGAACTGTTACAACACGAAACATGCCAAATACGTTTACAAGTATCAGATTGACTTGACCTGTCTTATCATGTTACATGCCTTAATTAAATTGATACGCGATACAATTGTAACTAATTTAGCTTGAGTAAAATCAACCAGAATACAGGAATGAAGTACACGCTAGTTTTTCTTTTCCTTTTTGTTGGTAAGTAACATATACTTTATCGACTGCATGCATTTTTTTAAATATAATGTAACCGCACATAGATATATACATGCATTAATTATTCTACATGGAATACGCGAGTAAAAAATCTCGCAGATAACAATTAAGGACGATAAATTACGAGATTGTCTTTGTTTGCTTCTACCTCCTACTTGAAAGAATATAATTATGAGCCGTGTCACGACAAAACCAACATAATGGGTTTGCGACCAGCATGGATCCAGACCAGCCTGCGCGGATGCGCAGTCTGATCAGGATCCACGCTGTTCGCTATCAGTTTCTCTACTTGTAATAGAGTGGGTTTAGCGCGGATACGCAGGCTGGTCTGGATCCATGCTGGTCGCAAACGCACTATGATGGTTTTGTCGTGACGCGGTTCATATCTTATTTATAATACGGAAGCTGTTGTCTCGTTGTTAACTCAGCATAAAGCTGTTATGGTTTGAGGCTGTAATACATTTTTGAGTACAATACTGAATTTTATTTGACGACTACTCAGCTGTTAAATATATATTGGACAAGCGCTAGCCGAGTCTGTTATAGGTTTTGCAGCTTTGTGTCAGTCCAATAGAATCAGTATTGTTATCAACAATGAATCATGGCATCTTTCTTTCACATCTTTATTTATTTTGACAGATTTTTGTTATATATCAAGTACAATATATGGTTTCGAGATAAATTTTTGTAAACGAAGCTTGATGGGGTACATGTACAATATGATTTGATGTGGATTTTTGGACTTGGGGAATTGAAAATGGAATTGGAAACAAGACAAAATTGATAAGATTAGATTCAATAATTATTTCTGTTGGAACATCATGCTAACCAAACTCTAAAAGTCCATGGTTATATTTCATATTAAAAGGCGTGAACTAAATTGTTTTATGACAGAATAATACCTTATCAATGGGGATATTGTATCTTATTAGACATATTGTATCAAATTATGTCCAAGGCCGGATACAATCAGTATTAAGCAAAAAAAAGCAAAAAAAAAAATAAATAATAATAAAAATAAATAAATAAAAAAAAAAAAACAAAAAAAACCGTTTTTTTTTTGTGAGATATATGTAATCAAAGATCCTGACTTTAAATAGTGAAACAAAATCAGCAGTGTTAAAGTAACCAACTTTTGATGAACATATTTATTAGGTCGGAATGAGAATCTAGCACTGAACTGTCAGTTAAACAGTTTTCATAGCCTTCCAGAAATGTAATTAATATTAAAAAACAACAAAACAAAAAAACAAAAAAACAGCAACGTTATAAATGACTTATTTGCTACACGCAACATGGTCATTTCTATAAAATAAGGACATTCTTATTTTTATGGAATAGCGCTTAATTGTTGATAAACAATTTCCAAAATATCTGTACGAAAGAAGTACGTTTGTATCACCCCTTAACAGCCGCTAACAGCACTTTCGGTGCTTTGATTGTTCTTGGTAGCAATGACAAAGATCTTTGCCAATGGAAATACAATGCATATGTAGCAAGACTGTTTGAGAGATAAATGAGTTATGAAAAAAACAATTATCTAAAAAAAACATTCCATTGTTCAGATAAACATATCTGATTTTTTTTTTCATTTTTAAATTTTAGCGCTTGCAGCAGCCGAATATTGTCGGAACGACGGAACAAGCTGTGCTGAGGAAGTTTGCAGTGGCAATGATGTTCCATCATGCGTTAACCATGTGTGTACATGTGCCCCTAGACCGGCAAATTCAGGTGAACCATTTTTTTTTTCATTTTGAGTTAGACTAAAATGATTGGAGCACCACACTAAATACAGTATTCCGGTATATACCGGACCAGGCGATTGAATGATTAAATGCTTAAGTCTTGCAATGAACTTTAAAAGGTCTTATTCATCTTTTCACACTGATTTATGTATGATAATGAATGAAAAATGTAAGAATCAGCGGAAATAAAAAACAACTATATTTGTCTTTTTATTGATCATGATTTCTGCAAGCGTCTAGAGGTACTGCTGCAATCCTGTATTGAGTTAAATCTATTAGTTTTTCCCTCACAAAAACCAGCTTGTTGCGCCACTTCATCCACTAATAGTTTGGATATTTTTTGACATGCTCCGTCTTTTCGACATCTTATATAATATGCATGATAACATATATATTTAAATGAGGTATTTACATTTTAACAATCACACAAATGTCTCTAAAAATGTATGTGACACTAAAATGTATATGATTACAATATTAAACAATTTTCCACACAGCTCACAATAAAATCTTCATTAATTTTCAATGAATTTGATATTATACACATTGTGCAAATTTTAATCATACTTAATTTCAGTCCTAGGAAACAAATTGAAAATTTACCTTTTGAAGATAAAAAAATATGATAATTAAATCACTGCAATGAGGTCAAAAACCCTAAATTTAACATAAAATTTGAATTTTCTATATCATAAAGAATACATGTTTACCAAAAATTAAAGTGCATATCGAATTTTAGCCGAATCTGAGTGAAAAGCGTTGTAACTTTTTGGGTCACTTTGCACAACAGAAATTATTATTCTCAAAAATGGGACACATGTTAATGGCCCAGACCAACATCAAATGGTACACAAATCTTGGGGAAAAAAATCCAGTCCCGTCATGTAAAAAATCCTCAGTCCCTTTAAAACGCTGAACTTTAGGTATGCATTGGACAATAATAGTAACATGCAGTATCTTCTGTTTAAATTTCAACAAAAAAATGGTTAAAAAATGAAACTGTAGATTTTCTTAATAATTGAAACCTGCCATCTAAAACTAAATTCTAATAAACACAGTGTTGATTAAGGGAGAACACAATTTTCAAATATTAAAAGTTTTGAAACTTTATGTTATGTTATGTTATGTTATAGTATGGTAAAAAAAACACTTATTTGACCATTTCCCTATGCAAAAAGCCTTATTCAAAATATTCCTAAAGTTACCAAAATGAGGGGCTGTTTTCAAATTTTGCCTAAATTTTCTTAAATGTATATTGGCAGGTCTTGCAAAATACAAAATACTTTAACCGTGTAGTTTATATTTTATTAAACTTTGAGAATAACTGGTATCATATTTGCCATTAAATTTGGCATTTTTAGCAAATAAATATCTACAATAATTATAAAATTAAAATCAAACAAACTCTTTTTCCTGCTATAAGGGATCTGACAGATACATAAATAAGTTAAAAAGAAAGAAAATAAAGAAAAAAGTTGCCCCTTCTGGGCTTTGAACCCACGCCATACACTTGTCACGACTCGGCCCGGTGAATTTTCGTACTTTTTGTTCTATAGTAAATCAGTCAAATTTGAGACTTAAATTAATTCTGGATTCCACTGTTCTTGATGAATTATATACTGTCCCAACTTTAAACATTAACACTATCGAAGTCCAATGAGGCCCACAATATAATAGGTTAGCCATCTAATATTTTCAGAAATCTTCATTCTGTTGTAACACTGTTTAAATTCACCACTTTAAAACTCCTGACATCTTTAATCCTTCCACCAACAAATGAGTTCCTGGAGAATACACAAAAAAAAAACAACTTTGAAAGTCATCATATAACACACAAAAACTACACACATGCAATAAATACACTTTAATTATGACCAATCTAACTAGAGATGACTTAAATTGGGCCATTTCAAAATTTTAAAGAACTACTTTCTGATTTAAACATATTTTATTGCTCTTTTTTTTTTTTTACACATTTATAACATTATATTATCATAGTATAAATACAAAAGTAGCAAAAGGGTTGAACCACGAGTTCTTACAACATCAGCAAACGGTTCTTCCCTGATATATTGAATTATCTAATAATAATAAGACAGTTACAAACCAAAATGTATGATAGTAGAGCAATTAGGGAAAAATGCACAAGGAGAAAGAAGAAGAAAAGCATTACAAAAAAGGAAAAAAAAAAAAGGGGGGGATAGAGTTCAGTAAGTAGGGATATCAATTGAACGTGGCAAGTAGTACAGATAATATAAAAAATTAAGATTCAAATCTACACGATAATTTAATAAATAATTGTACCTTATCAAAAATAAATAAGTTATTCTCATCAGAAAGAGATTCTTTTCCAAACAAAAGGGTCTTTACGCTCAAAGGATGGAAACTGCGAGTTGAGCGGAATAACTGCACTCTTATTTCGTTATATTTGGGACATTTAAAAAAGTAATGTTCGGCATCTTCAATACTGGATGTACAGTAGCTACAAAGTGAGTTATCTCGTAGATGATTTTTACAAAGATCCGCATTAAGATTACTACATTCGTTTCTAATACGTGCATGGTAAACAGATAAACTTCGATCTCCGTATACAAAATATTTAGGAACAGTATGTGGTTTATAAATTTCTTTGAGACGAGATTTAAAAATATTAAGAGAAGCCGCATGTCTAATATGATCATCCAAATTGTTCCATAACTCTATGGATGAAGGAATGAAAGATTTTGCGAATATTTGTGTTCTCCGTGCGATTGTCACATAGTTGTTATCATTTCGGAGGAAGTATGGAGTAAAATTAGCGACACTATTTGGGAAAAGATTTAGTAAGTAGCTTGGAACATTGTTTTGATGGCTTTGTAAAACATTATTAATTTTTGCATAATTCTTCTATCCGACAAAGATACCCAGCCAATTTCTCTAAGTAAACGGTCTATAGATACCGATCTAGTTAGGCCTGTGACAACACGCGCTGCTTCATATTGCATCTTTTCAAGAGAATGTTTATCATTTTCATTACAGCCATCCCAAACAGTGGAGGCATATTCGAGGATTGGTCGCATATATGATAAATAAATTTGATTTAATGTATTTCGTTTGAGTTTAAATTTCAATGATTGCATTGAGCTTAGAACTTTAGAAGCTGATGTCATAATATTATTAATGTGTTCGTGCCATTTTCCATCTTCACTCAATGTAAGTCCAAGATGTTTATGCGTTTTTACATAAGTAAGTTGGGTATTTTCAAAGAATAGAGAAGGGCGTTGTTCATCATTTAAGGAAAAAAAACATTACTTCTGTTTTATCTGGATTAAATTTAATTAACCACTTATGGGACCATTCTTGAAGAGTATGTAGATCGGTATTTAATGTGTTTTCTATAAAATTCATATTGCTAGAGGAAATCGACAACGAACTATCATCTGCAAAGAGGCGGGTTATGCTTAATAGATTATCCGCAATATCATTAACGTAGATTAGAAATAGCAACGGACCCAGGACTGATCCCTGGGGAACGCCCGCAGTAGTTATTTTCTCACTTGAGAAAGTTGAATTTACAAAAACTTTTTGGTGCCGATTTAAAAGATAGTTGCTCAACCAATTTAATATATCGCCATCAATACCGTATTGCTGCAATTTAAATATAAGCCCTTTGTGCCATACCCTATCGAATGCTTTCGAAATGTCACAAAATATCATACATGTAGATTGTTTTTTGTCAAAGGCTTGAGTAATTTGATGATAAATATCAATAAGTTGAAAAACGGTGGAATGACCCGGTAAAAACCCCAGACTGTTGGTGATATATAAGATTATTAACATGTAAATGATTATAAATGTGCTTAAAAACAATTCGCTCAAATACTTTACCTACACAAACTTATTAGAGAAAATGGGTCTATAATTCATAGGCATGTTTTTTACTGCCCTTTTTATATATTGGCATTACAACTGCTGATTTCCATGAATTAGGGTAAATATTTTCGACTAGAGATCTGTTAAATAAAATACCTAGTGGAGCACAGACAGAATATCTTGTTTCTTTTAGCATTTTATGACTAATTTCATCTGGTCCACTTGCTTTATTTGTAATTAACGTTATTAAGATATCACTTATTTCCTGATCGCTTATTTTGTAAACTAGAAAATTTAACATTACTTTTAGAAACAAAATCTGGTAGGGACGAATGGGTGTCGTCTACAGTTGAGACTGAAACAAAATAATCGTTAAGACAATTTGCTTTTTCTAGATCGGTGAAGAAGTAAGTTTTGCCAGGCGAATTTTCCATGTAAAGTGGGGGAATACTCTCACAACCTTTGTTTTCTTTAATTAACATTTTTACGGTTTTCCAATATTGCCTGGGATTATTACAATTAAGATCAGATATAGAAAGTTCTAAGTGATTATAAAACTTCTCCTTTGCATGTTTAATCATATTGCTCACTTTATTTCTATACCGTTTGTATATTAACCAGTCAGATTCTTTATTTGATCTAATTGCTTTACATTTCTGTCTATCCCGTTTACGACTCATATTTCTTATTACTGAATCATACCATGGTTTTATCCTTAGGCCTTATTGTGATGATATTTGTAGGTATACATTGTTGAGCTAAATTATGGAACCTTTTTGTAAACAAGTCACAGGCTTCGTCAATAGTATTTAAATTTAGAAAAGACCAATCAGTTGTGTTAATTAATTCATTAAACTTTACAAAATCCGCTCGTTTGGTAGTTCCATATACGTTCTCTTATAAGTATAGAGGGTAAATGGGAAGATTTTAATAAATACATACGTTCCAAAATGGTCACTTATTTCTTTTGGAGTGCAATGAATTCCTGACGTTAAAACAGTTAAATTATTTGAAATTACTATTGGATCTAATAGGGTTGATGTTCGAGCAGTAACACGTGTTGGATCAGTAATGATATTACGCATACCATTTAATAAATAAGATATTTCGAAGATTATAATTACTCGAATTTAGTTGGTCTTCGTTTATATCACCAAGAATTGTTATGTTTGGGGCAAAAATCAAAAGCCTTTTCTATACACAAGTTCAATTTATCCCAGTAATCATTATTATAGTTTGAAGGTCGATATGTAGTACATATCAAAATTCTTTCTTGCGTTTTTTCTTATTTCAACCCAAACAGACTCTTCAAAAAAAAGTTTTCGAGATCATTTAGTCTTTTTGAGATAAATTTATCAGATACATATATAAGCATTCCGGCAGAATATGAATTACAGTCTTTTCTACACAAATTACTTTATCCGTCTAGAGAAAATGGGGAGTCAGTGACATTATTACTCATTTAAGTTTCTGTGAAGCATAAAATATCGTTGTCTAGCCAGTAATCAGAAATGAAATCAATTATAATGCGAATTTCGGTGAAATATATTGAAATACAGGTTTGAGTTTGTATCACACTATCAGGACCAGGATTTATGTCTACATGTGTGCATAACATTATCTTTAAAAACATAAAATTTGAACTGAAATTGGTTTCGCATAACGAACTATTTGTGTCGCGGATGGTCTTTAAGTAGGCTCTTTTTACTGTTATTTAAATGATAAAATTTCTTATAAAAGAATGAGCAGACCAGAATTAACCATATTTGTAACGAGCGAAATATCAACCTAAATAATTTTGCACAAAAATGAAACAGTAACGAATTTCTCACGATAAGAAAACAGAGTTACGTTCTGAACTTATTGCCACACAATTAAATAATCCGATTGCCGCCCGATATGAATTAAGGCAATTACCCATTTGGATATTTAAGCAGGTAACAATAATGTGAAAATGACAGCAAATACAGACATTAACTGAGTATACAGTCTAAATAACCCTAACAAACTGAACTCTATAGGATAGAAAAGAGATAAACGGAAAAAAATGACAAATGTCAGAAATAAAAGTATTGTAGAAAACATAATGCTTCTTGTTGTTCTACTGATTGTAAGAAGAGGAAAATATTAGGGAGAGAAAAAGTTGATTACTTAACATTTTTAGTATAGAAAAATATGGAAAAATTTAATTCTTCAATTGAACAGTTTCTTTGTTTCATAAAAATATAGATATTAAAATAATCACCAGCTTATTCAAAGGAAAATTTCATAACAAAAATTTACTGCTGGAATATTTCTAATCAGAATAATTAATGACAATAATAAACAGGTAGAAAGGAGAAAGAAAAGTAGAACATGAAAATTTAGCTAATATCTATCAATGTAACAATATAAGACTTTTTCACACATACATACATACACACACGCACGCACGCACGTACGCACATACGCACTTATATACATACATGAGTGAAAAACACACACACACACACATAAATATTTACAAGTTTGTTTGTTTTTGTTTTCAAAAAAAAAACATTAACCTAGTTGCGGGAGCCACGATTGAAATATAATCATTTTCATCTTGAAGTCAACATTATTACATTTTCAATATAATACAATGAAACGTTGCATATACACAAAAATATGAGCACTGTATACAATCCAAATCAATACACATTTCTAAAAATAACAAAATAAAACTGATTTGAATACCATGCACATTCACGATTTGCACGTGTCAGTTGGGATTTTATCAATGAAATTCCATAGTAATTTTTTAAAGTGTACGTTTACAACTTCTGTTTGTATGGCTGAAGCACGTGCACAATAATTTTGATTTGTTGACAAGAATTTTAACAAGGTGTGATTCCCCGAAAGATGTGTTTTAATGAATTTTTTAAGGAAAAATTATTGGATTATAGAGTAAAATAACATTGCTATTTTTTAACTTGTTAAGAAAAGGAGAAAAACTACTAAACATATTCAAACTATTGAAACGTGTGATGATTGTAATTATAGCATATATAACATTATATATATCGGCGAATGTGTTAGTAAAATAAATGATAGAGTTACATTTATATGGATTATAAATAGGGCTTCTTGGAACACACAAGGTGGAGGGGCGATTAGCACTTAATTACAATATTATAAGATTTTTAATCTGTTGCATTTAAACAGTTCAGATCGAAAAAGTCAAATGAAAATTTGTGTAAAAGAAGTATTTGTATTTAATATATATCTGTTCATTTCAAATAACTTCTGTATGATCAGTATGTTCAAAAATTATGCAGCGTTAAGTTTCTTTCAATCACATACTTGTAACAGCGTTAATTGGGCACATTGATTTTCACAATCCTTCCAGGGATTTTCCACCATTGCCTGAAAATGATTCTCTGGGTCTGGGTCAGGTACAAAGTTCTCTATTTCATTGATTTCTTTAAGGTGATTCCGCTTTGTCAGCCATGTTTGTTTTCACAAAGTCTGTCCAAAGTGAAAGTAGGCCAAAATTCATATAACAACAAAGCTCTTATTGTAAAATGATGAACCATTTGAAAGTACACTTCCAGGTTTATATTTTAAGGACAATTATAAACAAAAATAAAAATGATAACAATAAGAATATTTACCTTGAATGTGCTACATCTCTGAAGACCAAAAACATTCTGTTACAAAGTTTTATGCACATTTCATGAATGGCAAAAATCCTTTTTTAAGTCTGTTTTAGTGCCTACAAAAGCTATTTTTTGCAGCAAATACAAATATCTTTCAAAACTTAACTCCAAATAAATCCATATCTCATGTCCTTCTAAGCACATGGCCTCCATTATTTTTTGTAAAAAAGTAGTGCAAGAAAACAATCATCGTTTATAGCCTTATGAACTACTATTAAATATAAAAACACTATCAAACTTTAAAATTCTAACCTTTTTATGTGTAACAGTGAAGTGTGTCTGTTTGTCATGTACACAAGAGATAGGTAAATGATGTTTATTTTCATGGTTACTACTTTTTTACACATGTCATGGTGGCCATTTTTTTCAAGGTCAGATAAACTACTTTCCTAAGGTTTATATTTTTTAAAGTTTTTTGTATTTTCTGCAAAAGATAGCTTTTGTAGGCACTAAAACAGACTTTAAAAAGGATTTGCCATTCATGAAATGTGCATAAAACTTTGCAACAGAATGTTTTTGGTCTTCAGAAATGTAGCACATTCAACTGTTCAAGGTAAATTTTCTTATTGTTATCATTTTATTTTTGTTTAAAATAGTCTTTAAAACATAGAACTGGAAGTGTACTTGCAAATGGCTCATCATATAACAATGTGAGCTTTGTTGTTATATGAATTTTGGCCTACTTTCACTTTGGACCCACATAGTGAAAACAAACATGGCTGACAAAGCAGAATCACCTTAACTGGTCTACGTTTACCTTTTTCGCACTCTTTATAGAAGATCTTGCCATCCAGCGTCCAATACGAGTGAATGTTTTTTTCTCTGCGGAGTTGTGATAGTTTTTGCACAATGCGTTGCCGTTCATGAGTGAGGTCTTCAGAGATAAATACATTAAACTCAGGTGTTTTACATTGTTTGAGTGCCTTTTTTATTACTGTAGACTAGATCTTTGGTTCTGTATGAATTGAATTTCACAATGATTTGACATTTCTTATCTTTAACTTTTCCAATAATATGTGATCTTTCTATTTGATCTAATGATACTGGCGAGTTATTTTCATTTTCTGGCATATATCAAGAATGAGCTGGTCAGTGTTGATTTGTTCGATTTTCCTAACCTTGTTGCAGCGTTATTCTCGGTATCATGATTGGAACATGGAATTACAACATTATGAAAATCTCAGATTGTTTCTTCTACCATACTGTTCTAACTCATCCAAGCTGGTCTCGAGATTTTCTATTTGATCATTGGTTTCTATTAATTTCTTTTCCAGCATTCATTTTCTTTTTCCTTGGTGCTAATAGACAATTAAACTCAGGCTTTCATTTTTTATGTGGTAAGTTCTAGCATTTGTGATTTCATCGTTACATTTTCTTTTTCCTGACTTTCCATTTTAATTAAGATAGGTTTAATTGAATGTTCTATTACCTTAGTTAGTACTGGCAACATGGCGTCTGACAATGCTTCAATTACAGGTGTGCTTGATACTGCTGCTTGGATTATTGAGGCTATATCAGGTACTGTGATTGATTCTTTTTGGCACGCAGTAGGTATATCTGGTACTTTCTAGTCTACAATGGGTTCGGTCTAATTCCGTACCGGGTTGAGACCGTCAGTGATTCTAGCCTATTTTTATACTCTTCAAAGTGGAGATAGTGCAACTACTCGGCCCTTTCCGTCAGTCTTCGGATAAGAACCTCGAAATACACAGAACGGATGCGGTATTTCGGTCTAACCTACGCTAAGAAACTTGACATGTAAACAAATAGCAATTTAATACTGGTTTATTTCCAATATATATAGTAAAAGTCCACCAAAAATAAGTGAATTCATAGTTCCAAAAGCAAACAATACATCATTTATATACAGTAAAAACCCTCAATTAAGACCACCATCGGGACTTGGAAATAAACAAAGTGGTCTTAATTGCGGGGTGGTCTTAATTGTGAGTATTTTTATTGTTTATACACTTTACGACCATGTTCTATTTTAGTCATTTTGTGTGAATAAAACAATATGTATCCAAAACCTACAAATATTACATAAAGTATGATATTAAGTTACATTCTGATGGAAGAAAACATTTTCGGAAGCAATTTATATCAAATTCTATTTGATCTGATTTCAATATTAAATATTACATGGTGTATATAATACCACCCATCAAATAAGAAATAAATTTATAGCAAAAATCAATGTGCTTAAAGCAACATTAAAAACCACTCTAAAATCCACCTTCTCACCTTATTTTCATACAATATCCCAACAATGAATGGTGTTTTTGACACCTCGTGAAATGAAGTGTTATGCCCTAAGAGCATTAAGCAGAAAAATAACAACATAACAACAAATTAAAGAAATCTAGGCAGGTGTTGACTTTAAATCTGTTGGTCTCAATAGTGGGGTCAAATAAAGAACAAAATAGAGAATTGGGACTGAATTGGTGGTCTTTAAAAACTGGATAAGCGAGGTAGTCTTAATTTCTGGATTCATGGTAAACATTGACATAAAGAACAGAAAATTCCGTTCTTTTTTTAAAAAAAATGGTCTTAACAGCGGGGTTTGGTCTTAATTCCGGGCGTGTCTTAAGAGGGGATTCTACTGTATTTATTATTATGGTTGTAGAAACCGAAAGTACAAAAAACCAACCTGTTGACATTTAAGTCGGTTTTTTTTTAACATCAGTGGGCATATTTAAAAAAATTGTTGTCAGACATTTTTCAAGCAAAAGAGTACCGGAACAGACATTAAATGTCATAATATATAAACATATGTTTTACATCATCTCTGTTTCTGTTTAAATCTGAAACCACGTGGTAGAACTACTTTCAATCCGTATTTGTTTCCAGGTTATTATAGATAATAGCCGAGGCAGTTTTCCAATGTAAAGGTGTACTACCTTAAACAGAACTTAAATATCAAATCAATTTCACTACAAAGTTGAAGAAATATCCTGCACATTTTATTTAGAACTATCTTTTACATTAAAATATGTATAATGGCAAAAGAATCATCCTTTACATTCAATGTAAGAACTAGCCTTAAAATTTTAATTTAAAATAGTTAGAATTATCCTTGCCATTTTGTTTTTGAATGACTAATGAGATTCCCAGAATTCAGATAGTAATTTTAAAATGACTAATGAAAAGTATTCTTATATTCAGTTCTACCCTATTAATTTTACAGGAAAAAACAAATGATTTTAGACGGACTTCGTCCGAAAAACAGCAAAGAAGATATATATGCAAGAGATCCGTCAAATTTGATTCTTGATAAAAAAAAATATTTTTATTAATAATTTAATCGAACGATTTTTGTAACAGGATGTGTTACTAAAGATGACTGCCCTGACAGCTACTGGACTCACAGTCATCATTGCAATAAGGATCAACGTCACTGTGTAGACACAAAATGTGTGTGCGGCCACTTTTAACAAAAGGTAAATAAAGTAAATTAACAAAAGGTAAATAAAGTAATAATAATAAAAAAACAACAAAAAAAACAACAAAAAAAAAACAAAAAAAACAACGGAAGCAAAATTTCAGATAACTGGCCAACAAGTAACATTTTGGAAACTTTTGACAGAACAGCAAATATGAATGCTGTAAAGAAATAAAAATCAAAGCATTTCTGGGGCATCATGGGCCTTTAACATATCACTGCAGGTCTATTTTTGTAATATGCTTTCATTTATCATCAAGGGCTTTACTTTTAGCCAAATGAATGAAAATAAAACATATGAAGGAAAATGTTCATATTTTATCCTCCCTCAAATATGTAAACATTAATTCTCAATGTTAATTTTATTAAACACACGATTCTTTGCCCTTATTACTTTATATATTATTTAAACATTACCGATATAGTTACATAAATATCACTATAAATGTTGGTTTTCTTTTCTTTTATTTTTCTTTCTGAAAGATGCATTATTTGAATCCTCATTTATGCAAGATGTGTAAAACATTAAAACGTTAATGAGCCGTGTCACGACAAAACCAACATAATGGGTTAGCGACCAGCATGGATCCAGACCAGCCTACGCATCCGCGCAGTCTGATCAGGATCCATGCTGTTCGCTTACAGACCCTGTAACAAGTAAAGAAACGGATAGCGAACAGCATGGATCCTGATCAGACTGCGCGGATGCGCATGCTGGTCTGGATCCATACTGGTTGCAAACCCATTATGTTGGTTTTGTCATGACACGGCTCATTTGCACTCTACTTTTTGCTTGGCGGGGTCGAGCACTAATCAGCCACCTCAGTAAAGGGTTAAGAAAGCTCCAAGTGTTTCATATACAATATAAATAAAGACGAAACGATAAATTCATTGATCAAAATATAACAAAATTCACAGTATTTATCAACAACTTTCAAATCAATTTGTAACGGAGTTACAGAAATTGCTGCAAAATTCATAACGTTACACATAATAGCTGCTGTTAATAAATGCCTTAGGTTATATGAAATCACTTGATTTGTTTTCAGTTTTCATAAAAAAACACCATAAACCTGTAGGGTAGCTGCTTTAAAAGAATTTTTTTTTTACATATATTGATATAATGACGCACTTATGAAGGTTTTTTAATAAATGTTGTTTTTTTTCTTTTGCAGGAGCAGAGCAGTGCCAAACTCTCTGATCTGTGTTAATTTTGTAATAAATGAATCTTGAATCAGAAAGGTTGTCGTTTTCTTGTACATAAGAGTTAAAACAAAATTTAAAGGCCCATTAAGCCGAAGTAATGACATTATTTATTTATTTATTTATTTATTATTTTAATATTCGTTCGTTCGTTCGTTCGTTCCTTTATTTATTTATTTATTTATTTACTTATTTATTTATTTTGTTACAGTTTCTGAAACAAAATTGATTGGCCACATAGCTGAACCATCTATTAGCTTTTTGACAACATGTTTTCGTAAAAGTTATATAGTGATTAAAGTATTTTGTGTGGTAGAAAAGTTATAGTTCTCAAAATTATTCATCAGCAAAAGGTACAATAAAACTTTCTCTTCATATTCATCAGCAGACGTAAAATTGTCTAAAAGGTATAGTAAACTGTTGTCAGCAGCGGAAAAGTTGTCTAAATTATTCATCGGCAAATATAAAGTTGTGTTGTTTAAATCGTTTATTGACAAAGATAAACTGTGAATTATTCATCAGTAAAGGTACAGTCGTCTTATACAATCGAGCCTTGTGGCTGTGGGGTTGATGCACGTGATATATTTGCAGCTATCGTTTATCTCTGCGTGATTGTAAGAGACGACTAAATGGATCCGAAGAGTGGAACCTATGTATCTCTCAGCTCCTTCAAATGGAGTGTTGACCCTAGGTTCCAAGGGTTATAAATAAATTCCCTATGCTCATACTCAAATCTTAGGAATTTGATTGGTCAGAAACTGCCGCACAATGAACACTGATCTTTGGAAATCATGGGATTTGAGACAGAACTCTGAGAACAGTTCTAAAACCTTTAGCCCTGGTGTTGTTTTTAGTTTGTAACACCCGAGGTTAGCCAAAATCATCGTTCCTTTTACGGCGCCAACAATTTTTCGGGACTGTTCAAGCAGTCATTGACTCCTTGACAGTATTTCGAAAGCTATACCCAAGAGAATCTCTCAAGCAAGAAAATCCGGTGTCAAGAATACTTAGGTTGAGCTATAATGCTCACAATGCTTCAACAGATGTAGATTCTCTTAGGTTATTAATTTTAAACACTCAACACTCATGCAACATAGTTATATGCCATTAGATGTGTACCATTCAATGATTTACAACAAGGAAAAAGGGAAAAACATCTCTTCTCTTACCTGCCTAGTATCATCGGGTGTGTGTAAGCTCAATATGGCAGAAAATATTGCAGGTTCATACCTAATCCTTAAATATCTTCAGATTGTATGCAATCGTGCTGGAGAAGATGGCCTTAGAGATATATTTATTGCTAAAAATTCTGAAGGAGCACCTAGAGTTACAAACTGCAAGAAAGTTCTTGATGAAGTTATACCAAAATTGTTGGCTTATTTTCAAAAGTGACATTTTTACAATGTTGTGCTCCTTAAAGCTTTTTAAAAATTTTGCCAGAGGATGACTTTGATATTAAAAATAAATACAAGGGATGATCTTGGTTTTGCATGTAAGATCAAAATATATTTCTTAAAGTTAACGTCAGATGCAACATTTTTATTAGTGGCATAGCCATGAGTTTTAGTATAAAAGCTAATGCTAATGATTAAAATACACACACCCGATGATACTAGTATAATTTTATCTAACATGTGAAGTAAACGATAATCGTGTTTTTTCTGTGACTATGTGACTGTTTGGTCATTTTATTGCTTTTTACATGATGAGGTTATTTAAATTTATTGTGAAATGGAAGTTTCGTCCGTTATGAGCAACCAGAACTTGATCGGGAACTTCTGATGTCATCAAATCATGACATCATAATGTTCATGTTGAAAATGTTCGTGTTAAAAGTAAATCTATAACAGTATCAAGATTTTGAGAATGTGATGTATGCAAATTTATAGTATACTAGTGCCAATGTTTTGACTTCATAAAAATGGTATTGTACAACTGTGCATATATTTAGATCCGATGTCATTTCCGTTATACAAACATAGGGTAAAGACGCCCTAAATGTTAGAGGAACAATAAAGGCGCATTAATGGAGCATTATTATTTTTTACTTTAAACAGCCTTTATTTTGTACATGTGATACATAGAATATTATATTTATGTAGGATCGTTATTGCGTTGATTCAATTCGTTGAATGAAATAATATTTTGCTCGCAGGTACTAAATTCAGTATTGAACATTGAACACTCATTCAATATCCTCTAAATATCAGCTATTGTGTAATTATGTTCTGATATATTGGAAGTGAAATTATTTAAATATTATTTCAATATTTTACTGAGAGGATGCAATGAATTCAAGTAGTTTCTTGTGATGAAATAGTTATTCTTGTAGTAAATTTCAATAATTTTCCTGTTAGATGTTGGAAGTTTAGCAATGAAATTTTTGAGAATGTGAACATGACAAATATTGTAAAACAATATTTGAAGATTTCATTTAAACGACTGTATATTTATTAAGATAGCCTCTGTTTAGAAAAACACATAAATAATCATATTTTACAAAATCTGCTGTTTTCCAAGACATAAGTAAGACAGGTAACAAACTTTGTTGTACATTTTTGTTTCGGGAAATTTTTTATATAATTTTTAAAACACATTTTTGTCAAAAAAGTAATGTGGAAAGAGGTCATGAAATTTCCATATTTTGATTGCTCTGGACGTATAAAGTTGTCTAAATTATCCACAAACAAATGTTCAATTGTTTAAATTATTGATATACACTGTACAAAGATTAAAGTTGTCTAAACTATTCATAGACCAAAATACTGTTGTCTAAATTATTCGTTGTCCTAATTATTCGCCAAGGTATTATATGTAGTTTAGCAAAGTCAACATTATTTTCCTATTATGTAAGTTCTTACATCTACTAGTTCTATGCATTATTTTGGATTCGGTGGCAGTTAGGTTAAGGTAGCACGGTTAGAATTCTATCGAAGACTTTAAAGACAACAACAACGAAAACAACAACAAACAAACAAATGTTGTTTTTTCATCGACAGAAGCTATCCAGCAAGAGTTGGAAGTCTTTTCGGTGCAATACTGCACGAAGGGGCCGCGAAACTCAATAATTCAATTACCAGTAAAAATGCATAGTCTTCATACCACCCTAAAGTTCTACAGGTTCTACAGTACCGAACTGAAAAAAAGGATAAAAAAATGACAAATACAATTATAGTTCATTAAAAAGTTTCTTATCTCTCTCTACGACCTAGTTTATTACATATCTAACAAAGCGTTACCCTTCGTGACCGTTTAGTCATGTACGAAATCTAGATGCCAAACAGTTCCATATCTCGACACAAAATAATCACGATCTCGCAGTCATGATTTCATAATTCAATCTCTTATCGCTCCGACTTATATTAATCAACGACAGAGACATATATTTCACATTTCTTTCTGACTTGAAAGCAAAGCAACATGAAGATTGTACTACTGTTGGTCTGTCTGGCAGGTCAGTACCTTTGATTGTCATTATATTTTGTTTAACTCTTACCTTTTTACTTATTTTCAATAATTGTTAACGTTTGCCATCGTCATCACAATTTTTAAATGTTATATGATTGTTTAAGCAATATTCTTTTGGAAAAGAAGACAGATATTTTCATTATAACTTTCATTATCATTTTTTTCTGCCTGAAACAGAAACAAAATAACAACTGACGAATCTGAGTAGACATCTTTTAATTGCAATAACAATTAACGTGAATTACGTGCATATTGTTTAGGAATTGCGGTTGCGGAACGATGTGATGGTGTTGACACTACCCAGTGTGCGTACGAGGTGTGTGCTGTAGGCAATGTCCCAACTTGCGAATCTGGAATTTGTACATGTAGCCCAACACCGGACAAAACTGGTAAGTTGCTTTCAATATTGATATGTGTGTGAATTATATAGAGGACGAATTTCATCCTATTGTCAAACATTGATATGATATTAATACAAGAAATCGAAACATAAAATTTATTAGTTTATATTTATTTTATTTCGAATGTGTATGGAGCTATAAGCTTATAGACACACTTGAATTCGTTCATTGAATCAACCAATGAGTGTCGGGTGAACGGCGTATGGCCCCTGACTTGGTTTTGAACCACGCGGTCAGTTTGGAAATAAAACCGGTCTCGGTTATTTAACACCTATTAGGAGTTTTGATGCGTAGAAATTGACCACAAAAACAGTAGTATTTTCTTTTTTTTTGCATCAAGACAACAAAAACCGGTGTAAGTGTCCGATAAACACCGCTCAGACCGATATTATTTCGGTTCTAACATGACAAAATGAGGGAGACCACTAACGCCATTTTTTTCAAGCGGAGATGGTTGACAAAATGTTTTATCACCTTAACAAAAAGGTCATAATATGTGAAAAAAAAAAAAAAAAAAAAAACGGCCCCGTTCTAACAGTTAAGAAACTATCACGCAAACAGAAGAGTTTGTTGGAGATGCAGACAGTTTTAATATCATAGCAAACTGAAATCCACGGAGTGCAATTTATAATTTACCATTTAAAAATAAAACAAAAATGTAAACTTTTCCCTCATAACTACTGTTACACACTACTGACTATAAAAACGTGTATAAATTTCATATATTTTCTTAATTTTCAGGTTGCGCTACCTTGCCGACTGTGACCAGTACTGGTTCTCTCATCACTGTGGCAAACCACACAAACAGTGTATGAATGGTCACTGTACATGTACGCATGGTCATGGACGCTGATAGGTTCGAGTTCTCTTTTTATCATAATTTTAAAACGCACCTTTATCCTATTCACCTTTCCTTTATTCATTAACCAAATACATAATGAGCCGCGTCACGACAAAACCAACACAATGGCGTTTGCGACCAGCATGGATCCTGACCAGCCTGCGCATCCGCGCAGTCTGATCAGGATCCATGTTGTTTGCTCTCAGTTTTTCTACTTGTTATAGGCTTGGTAAGCGAACAACATGGATCCTGATCAGACTGCGCGGTGCGCAGGCTGGTCTGGATCCATGCTGGTCGCAAACCCACTATGTTGGTTTTGTCGTGACGCGGCTCATATAAATCAATTATCACTTATTGATTCCCCCTTATCCCTTATTCGATGTCATTATTCATTCTTTTCATGTGATTATCACCTATTCATTCCATTAATCCTTATTCATTCTGTAACCCCTACTTTATACACTGTCCCTTATTATCGTTCAAGTATCCCTTTTTTGTTTCATTATCCCTTATTCTTTACATTTTATTTATTAATTCCCATTTCTCCCATTCTGGATTAATCATATACAATTTCACTTATACACTCCAATTTAGTCGCCATTATTCATTCATTTTTCTATTATATATATTATTAAAATCACTGTCTCTTTCATCAAGTACAGTCTTGTCAATCAATAAAATATTTTTGGTTCAGGGAGTTATTCCAGGCCAGTCTCTTTAAGGTCAATGAAAAAAATTATGGACAGTCTAAGGCATATTGAACAGAATTCAAATGACGAACTTTAAGAGACCGATCAACGGGTAAAAGCAATGATTTATCAAAGCAATATGAATATTTAGAAGGGGTGATAAAAAGTCTAATTATGTATTTAATTTTTTGTCTTTCAGATTGACCATTGATGAATTTCATGACATTAATATCGTGGCTGCCTAAACAATCTTTGTAATTTTGTTAGTAATATTTAGTATTATGAAAAGATAAATAAATGTTACTAAAAATAGTAAAAGGTTTTTGTATTTATTTTTTTCATCTCCTGAACAATATGGAAAATAGGAGTTTTATCAGTATATCGGGTCGATCGGGTCTATTACAAACAAGCAACCTTTGAATTTTGGGTAAATACAAGATGCAATTGTTACTTAAGATGATATCGAGAAAAAGACTTACTTATTTTAGTAAGTCGCCCCTACTTTGATAACATGTGACTATTTCACGTTGGTAACAAAGATGATTAGGATTCGAGACTTACGCCTGTTACAACGCCGCCATCCTTGACACGTTCAATACAACTTTACGCTACCCACCCCGTTCACCGCTTTGGGCGTATAATTCTTCCATGTGAGTTGACCAAAGCGCTGGAAGGTCCATATAGCGTTAAACAGTCTTTGTGCAAAGCATTTGCATCGTATCGCAGTAAAGTTCGTGCATGTCAGGGTATATCAAGTTGCTTTATAAGGGAAGGGCTATGACTAAGAAAAAAATGTTATGATTTAACTATGGACTAGCCCATTCTCTAATATCTTGAAGCATCAAGACAAATCAGTATGGAACGTCGAAAATCAAACCTTGTCAACACATTCTCCCAACTGCTCACAACGAAAATTAGGAAACTCCACTTTCACTGCCGTACATTTTCGGCCATTTCCGGATAAGAACGTGGAACCGCCTACTTTACACAATTATAACATGTTAACATCTTTTATAATACTTAAACTTTACAATAATGGTTTATTTGCCTACTATTGAAAAAATGTTGTGTTTAGGAGTAAAATTGTGTTTTTAATGAAATTGTCATACACTTGGGTATTTCTGAAAGTTTATCACAGTTCTTCAATATTGTTGAAATTTTGATCTGTAAATACCTAAACCTGTCTCAAGTATTTATTTATTTTGAAAAATAAAATAAAATAAAATGAAACCACCTTTTGTACATAGAAGCGCAAGTTTCCATAGAAACATGGTTCTTGGTACCCGGGTCAATAAAAAATATGAAAAGTTCTAAAATATATTGTCAGTTAGATAGAACTTTAAGCTATCAGAAAGGTTCCAACACGACAACTTGCAGAATGAAGTTATAATAATGACACTTCCGGTTAATTTCACGTCAGTTACAGCATTTGAACGGAAACACCACCATATTGTTTCCTATCATTTGAAATAATTGTTGAGAAAATGACGTCGATCGGCCTATTGCTAAGTGGTTACACCCCAAAAGAAACTTTGAAGATAATATGAAAATGGGACATAGAACCAATTTAACACAGCTAGATATAAAACTTGTGTTGTCTGAATCTATATTTTGCGAACCGCTAATTATAAACAACGGAAGCTCCGCCCAAACGGAACGCGAATTTACATTAAATTCATACATTGTGACTCAAATAAAAACACTACATGTGAATTTGAATTTATGGTATTTTAAACCGAAGACTAGTACATAGAATATTTCACATGCACATGTACTATAAAGAGTGTCTGACAAGGTAAGCCTGGTTATTAAATCAAAATATAAAATAAATGACATTCTTTTTGTCGACCCAAGAGACTATGAATGACAAATAAATGCATATGACGCACATGGACGCACAAACAAGACGCAGATGGACACTCACGTACACATGAACTTACACAGGACACAAATAGGCGCGAGAAAAAGAAGCGCATGGAAGCACGAACAAGACACAAATGGCTACGAGAACAAGATGCACATTAACGCACGTACGCAAGATGTACAAAAGACGCACATGGACGCGCAAACAAGTAGCACGTGAACGCACGTACAGAGGACGCACAAACAAGATGAACGTGAACGCACGTACACAAGACGCACATAGACGTACGTGAACGCACGTACACATAACACATTGTCGCGCGAACAAGACTCACATTGACGCAGGTACAAGACGCATATAGATGCACGTATAGAAACTATTGTAATAATTTGTTACATGTTTGCATGACACAGATAGAACTTCATTTCACCCTTTATTAAATATAACCACAGGAGCTTGAAATTCTATCAATAATCGCTCAAAGTCCGATCTAAAAAAATCCATACCTGTATATATAAAGAAACACTTTTTATATATAGGTATGTATTTTTTTTTAAATCTGACTTTTCAGCGATCATTGATAGAATTTCAAGCTCCTGTGATATAGCCAATGACGCATACACCATTTGAACCACATTATGTTTCAAAAGAAATCATTCTTTGATCCGAACTTATTAATTTTACCTCATTTTTATTTTTCAGAGTCCAAAATATCTATATCTTTATGTATTAATTGACCTAAATTTTGCACAAACTTTTTAGCGACCTCACTAAAGGACCCGTATGTAAACATTGGCGTAGTATTTACCACTCTCCGTTTCAAACTGGCATCGAGAAATGGACACTAAATTTTCGGCCGAAGGCCTTCTAATTTCACCTCAACTTCCGCTAAATTAACAGTAAAGAAATGAATAAAGGTAGAATTTTCAGTGGTCATTTTAACCCTAAAAGCCTGTTCGATTGATACTTTAGAAGAACAACCGTTAAAAGTAAAGGTTTGTTCGATTGCGCGATGGCAAGAAGTTTTGGAAAAAGATATAAGTCAGAATAAATATAAAAACACAATAATGATATTTTCTAGATGTTTCTAACAGCTTTTCAATAAATATATGAAATCAAATATGACAGATCGCCTTTTTGATACTTTTGCGTTCGATTGGATTTCCTTCTAAGCTTTTCTAGTCGTTATATTCTCTTCTCGAGCCAGGCATAAGACGATTGAAACGAAATTTCGACAAACTTACAGTTGCAAAATTATCCGTTGAATTAGTGTACAGTATCTACTAAATCTTTGTTTTATTATAAATTCCTATTTAAATCAAATCAGATTCCATTTTGATTAAAATAAAAAAAAAATGTAAGTAATATTGTCTAAATCTAAGATGACTATTAATGGGGAAAAACATTGCAGGTAAAAATTAACTGAAATAAAACTATTGAGGACGAATAAAATGTTCTGTTTGCAGTTAGCATGTCATTGACCACTGTAGTAGAAGCGTCGACAAAAAAAGATGAAATACGGGCTTACATCAAAGCTCTCTCAAAACTGGGTTGCTCTTTGAAGCGGTTAATGACTGAACTCTACTGCTTATGGGCCTTCTTGTGTGTCTAATGACATATTTAGGCAATGGAAAAAGAAATTTGAGTCTGGTGTAAAGTGCATTCAAAATGAACCAAAATCAGGTAGGCCAAAATCTGCATCTCGTAAAGAAATCGTTTCCATTGAAGGAGATGCCAGATTTACAGTTCGCGATATTGCACGAAAGGTAGGCATATCACTTTCAACGGTTCACATTATTTTTAAGAAGCATTTTAAAATCAGAAAGATTTCTGCTAAATGGGTGCCACATCTGTTGACCGATGAGCAAAAGAGGCAACGGGTTAAGGTGGCCAATTATAAAGGACAAAATAAATGATGTATTGTAGCCTGCATGCCGATTGAGAATTTCATTGAGCCACGTTGAACTTGCTCCGCCACCTCCTTCTACATATGTAGCTGGTGTTGTCGTTAGTTTAACCCATGCCGGAAATTTCAACTGGCACTGGGGTGCCATATGAGTCGCGTGCCATAGAATGTCATTTTAGCGCTTTTTATGAATGAATCGAATTGTAAACGTCGTCATTTCATGAAAATACTAGTATATGCCCTGGATTACACCATTTCGCCGTTAATAAAAAGTTCTTAATTCATACGCTATTGTAAGAACAGTTATTAATTAAATAAGATTTATTTTCATAAAAAATATCTTATTGAGGTAAACCGTTTTAAAAAGGGCAGAATATGGCAGAATATACAAGAAAAATATCTGACTTATGTTTGCGATTTAAATCGGAATATCCACCCATCGGGTACCCCCTCATGGGCGGCAAGTCGGCAAGCCTCGTTACTGCCAAAAAGGCGGGTTACCCTTGGACCGGATATTCAGACCCGAGCCGTAACAAATGACAGATATTTTCGTAATTGTCTAGTTTTATTTTTTTGTTATTACGTTAAAAGACCGGGTCCCGAACTGTTGCGCCGCCATTTTCGATGTTATTCAATGATAATACACGGGGTATTCCGATAACAGAACATTCGCAACCTTTCGGAATAATAATAATCGTTGGGTGTTCTCAGTGAAAAAAGAAGCGTGCATGAAATATAGAATGACACCTTTAAAACGGAAAAATGGATTAAAAAAAACCGACTTCTCCGTTCATAGGCTTTGTCTAATTTCATACATGTATTAACGAGCTTTAAGGTAGCGCAAGTACCTGCTTAATTGTGATGTTTTGTAAACGTTCGTCGGAAGTACTGAATTGACACATCGCAACTTTTCGAATTACAAGATAACGATAAAAGCCGAGGTATTCTGATTGAAAACGGATGCGTACACTGGTGCCCTCAGCACTTCATTAGGAAACATTATAGGAACAGGGACCAAAATAAACGGAAACGGAAAATATAAAAAAAATGAACGATTATTTTATACTTTTTCACGGTAAAAGTAAATTAACCTCATGATAGACCTTTCTATCTTAAACTGAAACGTAAACATAAACAGAAACATACTTCGTAATAGCAGTCAATCTTAGGGGTTTATTAATTACTCAACAAAATCACAAGGTTTCGTATTTTCTAAACTTAAAAGAGTTGCAGCAATTTTCTTCGTCCCACCGAAGAAGCACATATATTAACGACTCGGGGGAAGTAGAACTCTAGAATGGCGCTAAATGGAACTAATCGACCTGTATTGCTTGATCTCCCCTATAGCTTAATCAACTAAAACTCTATATTTCTGAATAAACCTGTTAATCTTTCTGCATTTTCTTTTCGAACATTACGTCTGTTAATTTGCTGTGATGTATATGGGGTCATAAGGGGATGTCGATTAGGATAAATTTTATCTCCTAGAAGAACACATTCCCCTGGAAATGGAAGTATGTCGCTGCCAATGTCTAGCATAAGATTAAACTGCTGAACATCATTCAGATGACCGGGAAATCCTGACGTCACCATCTGAATCCACAATAACTTGCGAATTGATAGCGTGGAAGTGACGGTATCAAGAATAGAATTGTTCTTGTGACTCATGCATTGGTCGCAATATTTCGTGTGATGCTCCATCTATTGCAACAACTGTGTTGAGACTTAGTGATATGAAGATACAGTATGTTTTCATGTTAATTTACATACTGATATCAGAAATGATTCAATATAATACAAATTGTATTAATTCTAAGGGCATATGAGCTCACCCATGTAGCTGGACCAACGTTATAACTGATATCAAGGCTGTCAAATAACCATCAGTTGCAGTACAGAACGGATACATTAAAACAATTGAAAGACAGAGTATCAAATAAGTTCGGTCGACTTCTTCACAGCACTATTGATACCGTTGAGAATGCTGATATAAGGTAAGATTTCATCAATGCTGAGAGGAATAAAAACGCATGCTAGTATCTAAGCTAAGAGCTGTTTTCTGTAATGAAAGAAGAAACAAACATCAACAAACAAAATTTCGAAATTAAAGGTTTTACAAGACAACATTTACGTTAAAGCGGGCATATGTTGACCGATGATTTATATAAGCGACTATGTAATAAGTTTATATTAAATACTCTTTTTTTTCAAGCGAAACGTAATTGAAAAAAAAACAACAGTACTGCACATTGTCTTGCTGTTGATGATAGACATTACTTTTGTTAAAAGTGTAGTATCTTTATTATCAAACTTGATGTATATATGTACAGGACACATGTGCAAGGTATACGGGACTTGTTTCTCCACCAACCGAAGTGAACACCAGGCAATAGAGCTATCAAAGGGAGCTCCTACTTCAACAGATCAGTGAGTCCGACGATGATGATGTTTGATAGAGGAGCTCCACAGCCTGCGGGCGGTCAACATCAGCAAAACTTGCAGGTTGACAACAATTACGAGGAGAGGGCAGGTTCAGGCCGAATTCAACACAACACCCAGTGCCGGCTGTTTCAAATGTTGAAGCCGGTCAACGTAATCGGCCGGTTCATCGCAGGAGGAAAAGGCGCTCCCTTGCAGATCAAATTAGAGAAAATCAGGCTCTCTACAGGAGATTCCTGACAAAAAAGTTAAAAAAATACTCCGTGAACTTGGCGTAAAGCCTCGGTCTCACTTACTCCCGGCAGAGCCCAGGACCATCCCGGTAAGTTACCGGGATGATCCGGGACGATCCGGGATGAAATTATTGTTGCAGTCACACTTACCCCGGCAGCACTACGGTAGTTCCCTACTAACCACCCAGGATGCGCTCCGGATCATCCAGGCAGAGCCCAGGTGAAGCTACGGTTCATGCCGGTGCTTCCCCGGTCGTTCCCGGATGGCGCCGGAAGAGCCCCGGTTGACCCAGGCAGAGCCCCGGTCGATCCAGGCAGAGTCCCGGCAGAGCCCAGGACGATCCAGGCAGAGCCCAGGTAGAACCCCGGTGGATTGAAAACGCCCGAAAATGATAACATTGATACATAATTTTTATATAATACAATATCTATTAGTAATTCGTGATGATTTTCTGAAAAATCCTGATGCCATACTGGATAGAAGCGAAATGGGAAGGGTTTTAATACAAACAAACAAGTGCAATCATCGCAAACTGTCGTTATTCTTTTGAAATGATCCGGGCTTTGCCGGGGCTCTACCGGGATCAACCGTAGCTCTACCTTTATCCTCCGGGGCTCTGCCTGTAGTTACCGGGGCTCTGCCGGCATATACCGGGGCTCTACCGTAGCTCTACCGTAGCTCTACCGGCTCTATCATATCCCGGATCATCCCCGGTTTGTGCCGGCAGAGCTACGGTGCTTTCCCGGTATAACCCCGGTCGTTCCCGGCAGAGCTAAGGATGAAGCCGGCAAGGCTATACCTTCCCGGATCATCCCGGACCACCCCGGTAATATTAAATATTTTTTTGCCGGGATGTAAGTGAGACTGTAGCTTAAGCAGTGACAGCAGTGATGACAATTACGTTTAGTTCCACTTACTCACACATAAAAATGGTCATTTTGGTTATCTTTGTTGAAAAATTAACATGACAATAAAGTATATGAAATAAGAAACTTGTTTTGTTTTTAAGTCTATAAAAACATTTTGGTTATATTATATCTATTATTGTGTTGGTCGTTTATAGAAATAATATAGCAAACATAACCCTGTACAAAAACGCTGTATTCCAGTTTATGCGTATTGATCTTTATAATTATCTTATTTTCCACATATATGTTTTCAGAAAATCCCCAATTTTATTCAGTATTACGGAGTCCGTTTACGAAGTCCGTTTAAGGTAGAAAGGTCTAATAACATAGGTTGTTGCTTTGTTTGGTAGCAAGTACTGACAACTGCCTTTAAAGAAATGGCTCAATTAAATACAGCCAAAAATGACATGATCGACAACTCATGACCCGACGACGTTAAAATTGCTTTTTACGATGTTGCCACATTTCCCTAATTTATTTTCTTTCATTTTATAAACAAGTACTACGTTATGTGAGAAACGCAATATGTTAATCTTTGTCTTAATTGTTCGTGTCATTTTGAACAAGAAAATTGGTACGCTTCAGGTCATACTCGTCTAAAAGGGATGATTCGTGAATAGAGGTCATTTTGAAAGGTTATTGGTTACTGGTTCACATATTCAAAACACCATTTGGACACAACCATGACATCAGAGCACGCGTTTGTTATACCATATATAAGCCGCTTTCACAATTTCCAGTTTCATTATTACGGTTTGCGACCAAAGGACGAGAATTAAACATGTACGTGAAGATAGCGTTTGCTTTAGTGATCTGTGTCGGTAAGTGCTTGTTTATTGTTACACATGTAAATGGTTCTTTATTTTCAAAAGCGGTAATATATACATGAAATAAGCAGCAAACTTTACCGGTGTGGCATGAAATCTGCAAGAGCCGTGAAAAACGTGAGTGTGCACACCGGTACTAACTGGCTTATGGGTTGAGGTGGTTTTCGAGTGTGCATTTGTGTTCATTTATACTCGCCCCGGCTGCCCACATGGGCGAGTCCTCCAGAAGAGTATAAGTCATTTTAGATTTTGGAGGATAGTGCAATTACAGATACAGAAAGACGACCAAATTCCAGAAGCTTCTCCTTGTTCTTAAGCGTGTCAAGTGTTTAAGCACCCATATACGGAACCTCGATTTTAAGTCTCATCCGAAAGACTGATTACTAATTCAAGTTGGCTAGCTCGGGAATCGAACCCACAATGTCGAGATTACAAGTCTCGTGCTCTAACCGATTGAGCTATGCGGGCTGGCATAAAATGATGTTCGATATTTTTTACTTTACTTTTATAACTGGATTACACCGGAAGTTCTGAAGCTGTTCTCAAGTTGCCGCTGTTACTTATGTTTTCATTTTCACCCAGAAATAAATGCTGAAAAAATATATATATAATGGCAATTATATGAATAAATCTTTATTTAAAACATTACTATGATAATCAAGTCACAGGAACTTGAAATTCTATCAAATAACCAATATAAATGATAATATCCAAAAATACCCCTTATATACTTTTATATTTTTATGGGGGTAGATTTTGCATATTATCGTTAATATTGATATAATTTCAAGTTCCTGTGTTCAAGTAGACTTTTTTTATAGGGCAAGCAACAGTTTGATTCTAATTAATTTTCTTCTCTATCAAATTTAGGCATGAGTTTTGCTGAAGATTGTACGAATACTGACACCACAACTTGTGGGCACGTATTATGTTCCGATGGATATACACCTACTTGTGTAACGAATGTGTGCACGTGCGACCCAGCACCAGATAGATCAAGTAATTTTATACTTCAGAATTTTTATTATTATTTTTTTAATTCTATGTTATAATTGACACGTGAGTGAATCCATTGCTGCTTTGTCAAAGATACACAGTCTTTCTACCGAGTAGCAATCCATTTTTAAGTAAACATGCAAGTAGCTCTGACATAATTCCATAACTTTATAAGTTTGTTTGTTTATTTGTTTTATTTTCTTATACTGTTGTTGTTGTTATTGTTGTTGCTGTTGATTTTTTACTATCATTGTTTACATTTACGTTATGCGATAGTAAAGTTATCAGTCGATCCCAAAAGTGAAGGCTACCAGAATATTTACTGTTCATCAACAGTCACAAAAACTGTGCAAAAACCAGCCTTTATAACCAAATCTGGCATTGTAATCTATCCATTTTCCTACAATTATGTAAAAGGTCAAAGTCCAAAATATGATTTACCCACATTTTTGTTAACAAAAACATGAAGATAATCAACTTCAAAAAAAAATGGAGTCGTCTGTCAAACGAGATCTCGGGCGTCTTGCTATTTATTTTTAGTAATTAACCACGTGTTTTTTTAGAAACTGTTAATTTTCAAGCAATTATTATTATAAATATTGTGCGATGAAGTGAATATCTAATTTAATGGCCCTGGCTTATGTGATATTAACCGAGGCCGACGACATATACTTGGTTATTTACTTCTTCATAATACAATCACTCTCGAAGTTATCAAAAGTTGTTTTTATTATATAAAACATAATATAGCACCCTAACAAAGATAAAGAGACATCATCGTGGTTTGAAGACGCTTAAAAGAAAGAATTTTCATGATAAAAAAAATAATAATAAAATAAAAGAAGGTAAAGCACCGAGCTATCAGCGTTTATTCTTATTATATCAGCGTCAGCTTCATGGCGCCAAAGAACGCGTGTGGTCGTCCAAATGACCGTGGCTTTTAAATGACTATAGAAAAATCAAAAAAGTTTGTAGGAAATGAAAAATATTGAAATGTTAAGGCCGTTTTATTGCACGGATGTATATTTTTGAATACGTGTTTAGGTCTACCTTCTATGTCAGTCTATATTATGCTCCTAATGGGCGTTTTGCCCTCTACCAGAAGGCGACTGGCCACGTCCGGGGCGGGGTGGGAAAGAGGTCACCCATGATTTAAGAAATTAGTGATTTGTAAAGCTTTCGGATAATATTCTTCCAATATCACTATTTTCTTTATGGTTATTGAAAGATGCTTATGGTAGGCATGATGTCCCATGATATATTTATATTACAGCATGTGCAACCTTAAGTGACTGTGACGGTTACTGGGCCAGTGATCACTGTAGATTTAGGGACAGACACTGTATAGACGGACATTGCGAATGTCGGCGCCTATAGACAAGGTATTTTACTTGTTAAAAATATCGGTTTATTTCACGGGGGAAAAATGTTTTAAATCGTAGTTAGTACTATAATGAATCGAATATTCGAATTTAATTTAAACTTCGTATTCTAATATTCCTTAAGAGTGAGAATAATTGAGAAAATGTCATTGATTTTGCTAGTTTATTAATTTGTTTGTAAATAATGCAACTATTTGCATTCATTTCAAAATTTTGATTTAAATATTCGTTTTGAATGTTAATATTCAAATACAATTCGAAATTCGGATTCAAATATTCGTTTTGAATGAAAAAAAATGTTTTCGAATTCAATTACAAAAATTGGATTGATATATTCATTATGAATATAGTTAATCTGATTCAATTTAAATATATATGTTAAGAATGCAAATATTCAATTATAATTCAAATATTCGTTATGGATAAAACTATTCTAATCCAATACAAATATATTTAATAAAAGATAATATTCGAAATCAGTTTTTAAACCGCATTCATTATTCAGTGATGAACATATTCTAATACTCGTATATCTGTACCATCTCCTACGCAGTGATCTCCCCTTATCAGTACAACCTGCCAAGGGAGGTAATCACGATGAGGAGTTTGATATCTGTATTCTATCTTATGCACATGAAATAGGTGGTTATTGTTCTTTTCCAGTGCGTTTTGAAAGGGAAGGAATATTCAACACCATGGTCTTCTCGGATGAATTTTGTTCAAATGTTCAAAAATGTAGTGAAATCGTACTTTTAATGAAATAAAGTTTTAAAACAGTTATGAATCCTTTTGTGTCTAGTAACGTAGAATGTAATGTTTTGAATGTGCTTATTTACAACAAAAAACTGTTCCATGATACTAATATAGTGTGCTCTTCAATATATTTTCTTCACGTTCATAAACCTTTAATGCATATATATTATACAGCCACTTGAAATTACAAATTAAAAAAAAAGTTTTAGTTTTCACCAAGCAATGTGTGTTTGGTGCGTGTTGTCATTTTATTGTTTATACGAGATTAACTAACCCAATATTCATCTATAACAAACGTTTACAAGTCTAAGAAAATAAATGAAAATAAGATAAATCAAAGGGCTGCAAGCTCAGTGGTATTTTCTGATCCCTGCAATCTAAATCGTACTGTATATCTGTATGTGTTTTCCTGTATAAGTTTATTTTTATGTACTATAAGTCATCTTGCAGGGCACCAGAGTTTGATACATACGGAATTTTGCATAACTAGAGTTGCATCAAAAAATAATTTATGTTAATTTTTTTGATGATAGCCACACTTTATCCTTGCATGACGTGGCTATTTCCTTAACAAAGACACTAAAAAAAAAAAGAATTAAAAAAATGTTGACTCGACTGGGATTTGAACTCCAGATCTCTCACACACTAAACGAGCGCGTTACCCCTGCACCACGGAGAAGTTTTATAACCAAAAGCTGAATAAAATCAAGTCATTCTAAATTTAGAATTTCCGTTGCATTTCGGGTTAGGGTAATTTCGAGGTATTTTGTTCAGGGTAAACCTGTTGTTTAAAATTGAAGTAAATAATTTAGCAAAAATCTTCTCGCCCAAACAGTCCAACATGTAGAAACTATATATTCAACTACTCGCCAGTCAGATTTATTTGTGTAGTATTCGGTAATCGACATCGCTAAAAATAGCATTTTCATTGATTAAAGTCATATTCATCCGCGTAATTTGTGAGTGTGCATTTATTGACAACTCTATAAGCCAACGCTACTTTAAAAGTTTGAAGTGTAGTTATTTGTTGGACACTTGTAACAAAAAATTGTTCTTTCTTTTAAATTGCTGGTTTTTAAGCAGTTTTGAGTGAGAACTAATTTGCGTTGTTAGGACTGTTAGGAAATTTTGTGTTAGACCGTGAATGGTAGCTATGTATTATCTGATCTGCGATCAGAAAATACAAAAAAGGAAATAAGAAATAAAAGAAAGAAAATGATTATACCATGAAATGATTGCTACAATAACATGGCGCATAAGAATTGTGTTGGCTTTAAATGCATGGGGTTTATAACATTACAGTTCAATCGAATAACTCATTCTCACAGCTACTTTGAAATTATTTTAAGTGATAAAAGGACAGAAAAACCTCTTTCTTACATTAAATATAGCGTTTATATAGTCTCAGATTTTCATGAATTTCGATGTCAATTGACATTATGACATATTTGATGTCTGGAAATACTCCGAAGTGCATTGCACTAGTCTGCGACTGTTCCTTGCACTATTGCAAACTTTCATGATTTTTGATACCATGGGAGATAATGACATTTTTGATGTGTAATCACCCTCCGGTCCGGAGTTTCTGATACGTTTACAGACTGTCAGTTATTTTGTTGTCAATCGAGATAATCAGAAATAATCATATTGTCTAGAAACATCCCTGGTCATTAACTGCTTCTTGTCCCATCGCTACCTTTTAGGAATTGTTTGTGCAAATGGAACTGAGGTCATTCTTGGCTAAGACAACCATATCAAACTTAATGTTACATTATCACCAAGAAAACTATATAATCTACTTTTATAATTCATCTTAATAAAAATGTTAAAAGTAAAAAGAAAATTAATCTTCTTAAACGAACAGGAACATTATATCAGAAAATCAGCATTTCTTTTATCATGGGAAATTGAAAATTAAGAGGGGCGAGTTTCAAACAGCGATCGATTATGCAATAATTACCCCCTCTTCAAATTTTAACAATGACTGATTTTCACAAATATAGTTTATCTTTTTTAAAAACTAGTGTTTTACTCGTACATTGTATCTTTTTAAAGTTACGCTCATTAACATTTTCTTTTGTCTTGTATTCTTATGACATAATTATCTTATTTGACATGGTTCTTTATTATCAATGGGAGTTAACTGCGGAAAAAAAATTATCATAACTGGCCTTAAATAAATTAGAACGTGCTATTAATAGACGTTTTTTTTTATAAACGGAAGTAAGGTAATGAGAGATAAACGTGTAGGTCATATGATTTGATTAAATTAAACACACGATATTTTATAATTGATCTTGATCAATTTGGAAAGCTTATATAAAGTAAACTGTATAACCAAAAACTGGAAAGGTAAGAAATATTTTTTCATCAAATTTGATTGATATTTTTTTCAATTGTTTACGTGTTTAAATATGGTGCTTGAGGAGGGGGGCGTGACCAGTAGGGCTGTAGATTGTACTTTCCAGTACCAGGAACAAGGCTCAACAAATCGAGCCTGCAACTTTAAATTTTGCCGTTTTGGGCGCTCTTCGGCAATCCTGTCAGATTCATTTTAAACATGCAGACAGGAAAGTAAAGGTAACTATTTCATTCACCATGTAACATATAGTCAGTGAAGAAAAATGAAATAGAAAAAAACGGAATCCCTTAAGAATCTTGAAACGACAAACTAAACATGTTGCATGCTAGGTTTGATTGTGCCTGTTCATGATGGATACTGCAAAGTGCAATACTGTCCATGCCCCTTAGCACCGGCTTAAGCAGAAGTCAACATTAAAACATGAAATAAAAAACATTCGAAGATGTGTTCATGCGGCAGTTATTATGAAAACTACAATGAGACACTTACGTGTCATTCCATGAAAAGTGACGTATCACAAAATGGTCCCCAAGTCAAAGAAAGTGTGTTGCTTAAACGATAAAAACAAACGGCGGAACTAAAGCCAATGAAATGTTGAAAGGTCTTAAATTCTACAGCTTGTAAAATGTAGCCTACATAACACAGATAAGATGTTAGAAGAAAAATCTAATGAAACAAGCACAATATCGTAAATGTTAATCGCGTTAGAATGTAAAAGGAAAGTGTGGTGTTGTAAACCTGAGTGTGTCAAGTTGATGCAGTTACATTCTCAACTTCATGATGCACAGCATTAAACGTATTGTGTACGTTCTATCGTTTACATTTCTACATGTCGCAAATTTGAAGTTATACATTTATAAATACAGTTTGCAATTTATCTAAGTTGCATGTTTACAGCTTTCATTTTATCAAATCGAGATAATCAAAATGCTTAATACCAGTGCAGTATGTAACTCTCGGATCGACAATTAGATTTTACTAATCTGCTTAGTAGAACCGAAGTATGCATTGTCAAGTTTCAATGGCTGGATTTTTGGCAACGAATAGCCTCTATATATTTTTGCATCAATCATCATCAAACTTGGTCAGGATGCTTGTCTAGGTGAAAGCTCGGATGAGTTCGAACATGGGTCATTTCAGATGAAAAACTAGGTCACCGGAGCTAAAAATAGAAAAACCATGTTTACACTCTAGAGATCACAATTTTGCCTCAATCATCATCAAACTTGGTCAGGATGTTTGTCTAGGTGATAGCTCGGATGAGTTTGAACATGGGTCATCTCAGATGAAAAAGTAGGTCACCGGAGCTAAAAATAGAAAAACTTTGTTAACACTCTAGCGGTCACATGTTTGCATCAATCATCATCAAACTTGATCAAGATGTTTGTCTAGGTGATAGCTCGGATGAGTTCGAACATGGGTCATCTCGGATGAAAAACAAGGTCATAGGAGCTAAAAATAGAAAAACCTTGTTAACACTCTAGTGGTCACAATTTTGACTCAATTGTCATCAAACTTGGTCAGGAAACTTGTCTAGGTCATTGCTGGGAATAAATCGAACATGGGACATCTCGGATGAAAACTAGGTCACAGGAGCTAAAAATAGAAAAATCTTGTTAACACACTCGTGGCTACTGTTGTGATCCAAATATTCTGTTAATTGGTCTGAAAGTTTGTTTAAATGATTTCTAAGTCAAGATGGAACATGGGTCATCTTTGATGAAAAACTAGGTCACACCGCCCAAATATGGAAAAACCTTGTTAACATTCTAGTGGTCACATTTTCGACTAAATTATCATCAAACTTGGTCAGGATGCTTGTCTAGGTAATTGCATGGATGAGTTCGAAATCGCATGTGAAACTAGGTCACCAGAGCTTAAGATAGAATAACCTTGTTAACACTCTAGCGGTCACATTTTTGCATCAGACATCATCAATCTTGGTCAAGATGCTTGTCTTGGTGATAGCTCGGATGAGTTCGAATATGGGTCATCTCTGATGAAAAAGTAGGTCACCGGAGCTAAAAATAGAAAAACCTTGTTCACACTCTAGCGGTCACATTTTTGCATCAATCATCATCAAACTTGGTCAGGATGCTTATCTAGTTGATAGCTCGGATGAGTTTGAACATGGGTCATCTAGGATGAAAAAGTAGGTCACCGGAGCTAAAAATAGCAAAAAACCTTGTTAACACTCTAGCGGACACATTTTTTCACCAATCATCATCAAACTTGGTCAAAATGCTTGTGTAGGTGATAGCTCGGATGAGTTTGAACATGGGTCATCTCAGATGAAAAAGTAGGTCACCGGAGCTAAAAATAGAAAAACCTTGTTAACACTCTAGCGGTCACATTTTTGCATCAGTCATCATCAAACTTGGTCAAGATGCTTGTCTAGGTGAAAGCTCGGATAAGTTCGAACATGGGTCATCTCGGATGAAAAACTAGGTCACAGGAGCTAAAAATAGAAAAACCATGTTAACACTCTAGAGGTCACAATTTGCCTCAATCATCATCAAACTTGGTCAGGATGTTTGTCTAGGTGATAGCTCGAATGAGTTTGAACATGGGTCATCTCGGATGAAAAAGTAGGTCACAGGAGCTAAAAATAGAAAAACCTTGTTAACACTCTAGCGGTCACATTTTTACATCAATCATCATAAAACTTGATCAAGATGTTTGTCTAGGTGATAGCTCGGATGAGTTCGAACATGTATCATCTCGGATGAAAAAGTAGGTCACAGGAGCTAAAAATAGAAAAAACCTTGTTAACACTCTAGTGGTCACAATTTTGACTCAATTGTCATCAAACTTGGTCAGGAAACTTGTCTAGGTCATTGCTGGGAATAAATCGAACATGGGACATCTCGGATGAAAAACTAGGTCACAGGAACTAAAAATAGAAAAATCTTGTTAACACTCTAGGGGCTACTGTTGTGATCCAATTTTCTGTTAATTGGCCTGAAAGTTTGTTTTGATGATTTCTAAGTCAAGATGGAACATGGGTCATCTTGGATGAAAAACTAGGTCACACCGCCCAAATATGGAAAAACCTTGTTAACATTCTAGTGGTCACATTTTCGACTGAATTATCATCAATCTTGGTCAGGATGCTTGTCTAGGTAATTGCTTGGATGAGTTCGAAATCGCATGTGAAACTAGGTCACCGGAGCTAAAAATAGAAAAATATTGTTAACACTCTAGTTGCTACTGTTTTGATACAAGTATCCTGGAAATTGGTCTGAAAGTTTGTTTTGATGATTTCTAGGTCAAGTTTGAATATGTGGCACCTGGGTAAAAAACTAGGTCGCACTGCTCAAATATGGATAATCCTTGTTAACATTTTAGTGGTCACATTTTTGACTCACCTGTCATAAGACTTGGTCAGAATGCTTGTCTAGGTAATTGTTTGGATGAGTTTGATAAGTCAGGTGAGCGATCTAGGGCCATCATGGCCCTCTTGTTTAATTTTTGCGTTGACCTTTTGCTGCACCAATAATTTGAAGTAAATTAAAATGAATATAGTTTATCTTGAACAAGATTTTTGAATTGTGATATGCCTGATAACAGGTTTAACAAAGGACGATAACAACGTCACATATGTAAGATAAATACGATTGGACTTTGTTTCTTTAAATACTCGTACTTTGAAAGTCAAATCATTTCTTCTTTTTTTTCTTTTCGAAGTGGTATGTGTTTGCATTTTTAATTGAAATTATTATCAAATATATCTATTTGTTGTAAATCCTTTTTAAAACTGAATTAATGGTTTGCAAAGTACACAAGTAACCTTCGATTAAAAAATAACAACCGCCATCAATCACTTCAGCAAGAATCTATCATTTAAACATGACATGATATCGTTATCGTGCCATTGTGATTTTACAATTCTAATATTGTGGATTTTTTAACCACAAAAGCATCGCGTCTCACATCGTTGGCTTACCATCTCGTTTTCCCCATCGTGTCGTCACGTGGTCAGCATTGGAGGCCTTCCATTGTGCTAATTTTTAGATTTATATGTCCCAACATTGGCCTACCAACTCGTTTTCAACATCGTGCCCCCTCGTGTTCACCATCGTAGGTCTATCATCGCATTTTCACAAACACACCATCGCGTCATTACAATCGTGCCATTGCAATTTTATATTATTACTATCGCTTTACGATGGTAATGTGCAGTGATACATGCTCTTTCGGACTATATCTAAGTGACTTGTTATTCTTTATAGATTATAGTATTTCTTCTTGGCCCACTGTCAGTGTTTGTCATTTGTCTTAATTATAAATCGTAATCAACTACTTTTTTCGATAATGGATATTATGATTCAACAAGGGGACACTTAATTTATTTATTTATATTTCTTATAGATCTACATGTAAATAGATTTTTTATGAGTCAGTCATGAATAAAAATTGATAAGACTGAGAAATACAATGCAGAAATTTAGTTGAGGCTAAGCGTAGTTGTGGGAAGGAAGTAAGCTGATTCAAAGATTTAAAGAAATGCATGCGCAGGACCATATCACCGTCCGGTTAGATCAATATAAAAATACTTGGACTGTGAATCGGGCGACACAGTGTGATTTCCGGACGTTGAAGATGACTTTCGTTATACTTGATCAAAAAGGAAAATAGTCGAGTAATCGTTATCTTAAGCTCTCAAATGCGGTAACTACTTAAAGATTTTTTAGACATGTTTAGATATGAGTCAATGCTTAAATATACATTCTTTTTTATTTTATATTAATTCAGACATGGCCGTATCAGGACGTAAACAAAGAGACCTGCTAGGATCAATAGCAGCAGGATCAACAGAAGACTTTGATTACTGTTGTGAGCCATGTCTTACCACAGGTCAGCACGTAGAGGCCCATGGATTTTGCGTGACTTGTCAAGAGTACCTTTGTTGTAACTGTCTTGATTGTCACAAGAAGGCAAAACTATCTCGGAGTCACCAAATTCTAAGAAAATGTGATTTTGATAAGCTCCATGCAATGCAACAACCATACAACGAATGCACCGAACATTGTTCAATTCACAGAAAAGAAATTATCAATTTTTATTGTCCATCACACCATGCGCTCGGATGTAAAGATTGCATACATTCAGACCATAGAACGTGTAAAATTGAATACATTCCTGAGAAATGCGCAGGTATTGCAGAAGACAAGCAATTTGATGACGTCATGCAGAAACTCGATGAAAAAATAAAAGAAGCAGAAGAAATTTCTAAGAAAGCTAAACGTTGCAGGAGTGATTTAAATGATAACAATAAAGAAATCATCAACGCAATTACAGACTTTCGAAAAGAAATAAACGACTGTCTCGATAGTATGCAACAAGATGTTTTGAAATATGCTAAAGGCATTAAGTCAAACACTCACAATATTGTTCAACATGTCCTTGATAAATGCGGGAATATTATTTCCTATATTAAAAGCTTGCAGTCAAGACTTCGTTCTAGCAGGGCAAGTCATCAAAATGGTCAAGTCTACGTTGATATTAAGCGTTCTGAGTCTACACTGAAATCTGATGAACTAAATGAAGTCCAAGAAACATTAATGAACACCAATTTGTGCTATTCATTTAAACGAAATGTTGATCTCGAAACCTTATTGTCTACGAAAAAGCTCTTTGGTGAAATTGTCAATCATCCTCGTAACGAAGCTACAAAGAAAACAAAATATGTTGATAATCTGGTCGAAATACAAGATATCAATGTAAAAACTAAGTCAGACAAAATGAGTTGTAATATTACGGGATGTGCTGTTATAAACATGAACAAATTAGTTCTAGCTGATTTCAACAACAGAAAGGTAAAATTGATATCTATAGAGAACAGACTTGTACAAGAAGAGAAAGTTCTAGAGTCAGCGCCATGGGATATTACTGCAATGTCTCAGGACCAGTTCGCAGTAGCAATTCCTGGTATCGAAAAAATAGTTGTCATGACAACAGACGTCAAGCTATCATGTGTCAACAGAATTAAAGTGGATAGGGAATGCTATGGTATAGACTTTAACCAAGATTGTCTTTATGTTGCTTGTTTGTCTCCTCCTAGTGCCATTGTACTGAATACAAAAGGTGATATCATGAATGATATCAATCTTAGCTTTCTCAATATTCTTACCCCGTATATTGCCGTAAAAAATGATTCACAGCTACTGTACATCAGTGACTTTGAAAATGACAGAATAGTAAGTGTATCATTAGAAGCAGATATTAAAGATACATATAAACATGAAGATCTTGAACGACCATATGGAATGTTGGTATTAGATGACGGGTCATTGCTTGTCTGCAGTTCTTATAATGGAACAATTTGTCAAGTGAGAGAAGACTTGAAGCAAGTTAAGATCATGCATGAAAATATATTCCGTCCGAAATCGTTATGTTTCAGTAGACACTATGATGAAGTATATGTTGGTTGCCGTAGTAACCAGTTTAAAGTTTTGTCCACAAAATGATCAACAACACTGTCATTTATTTAGAACATGGTATATTTCTTTAAAGGTGTTTCGTGAAAGTGCTTAAAAAGAACGAGAAATTATAAATAGATACAAGTCTTGATGGAACCAAATTCTTTGCTAAATTCTTTCATATGTTATTTGATCAATCTTATTGTACCTGATTATTTTAGTAATGATGTACCAGTAAAATGTTTCAAAACGATTAAATGAATTAATGTTAAAAAAATTACTTAACAGACAGCAATGAAGCGGCAGAATATTAAGTTTCGTATGTGTATTTATCGAAAGGCAGAACAAATCTTCAGATTATGAAATCATTAAAACGTTTGTTTTATTATTAAGATGAATCTTAAAGGAACTCAACTGGTTTCAAAAAACCTTAACACATAAGATTTGTAATTATTTCTCAGATCAAGAAATCTCTTCAAATGGAATTACAAACATTTTCAAATGATGATAAAGAAATATACTCAGAGTTAAATTGACTTTTGGCACGATTTTTACCTCAGTTTGTGTGAAAAACATTTCAACGCTTTTTATTATACGTTTTTTATTCATTATTATTATCATAAAAAGGTTAGTAATACTCAAAGTTAAATTGAAAATTGATTTATTTATTATTGTCATTTTGTACAAAAACGATTATGTTGGGTAAACGGAGAGAGAAATATTTGGACATTTGGACATTGCACAAAGATAAAAATATAATAATCAAAAATAAATAAAGGAAGAAAGTGAGTACAGTCACTTTAATCTTGGTTAGGTCAAAAATGAGTTTAGATCATAACGATGGTATGAATATTTTCATTTATTTCATTGTATTGATCAGTTGGTTACTCAGCCCAGTGTTTGTGATTATAGAATATCAATGTTGACATTATGAACAAATATATATATAGAACTTCTTTCGTAGAAATAATGTATATTTTGAAAAATTAATCATCTAATCATGAAATTAACTGTATCAAATATATATGCGAACTTTAATTTCTGGTGCATTGATTTTAAAAGATGTGTCATAATCTGAAGGAAATAACATTTCTGTGTTCATATTTTAATACATATTTACTTAAATACACTTTTATGTGTGACATTTAACTTTACATGTATGCTTGTATGTTCATTTCTTTTTGTAAATATAATTTTGCTTCATCTCAATCAGTTCTGTTCATTATTTATATATTTACAGCAATAATGTCCCGCGATAGGGGTTCTAGTAAAGAAAATCAACATAAGTAACGATAAATACAACAGCATGATGGTAGTACGTAAACCATTATACATGTATTTCAAACCTTGTTCTGAGTCCTAAAGTTCCATATCAAATCCATATACTACTCCAAGTATCAGATTCTTTAATATAGTATTAAAAAAACACAGTTGATTTTGGGTACATTTTTTAATTCAATATATTTTATGTGATGGCGAGAAAATAACGAGTTTAATGTATTTTTCGATTTTCTTCAAAACAGTTTTGAATTTCATAAAAAACATGGTTAAAGAAGTTAAAAACTTATCATGTGAATGGCATGATTTCGGCTTTACAAATAGGGGATCTGGTGCACATCTTGATACGCGGCAATGTATATTTTTACCAATGTTAAACTTTGAGACCCATGTTTTGTTCATCCAACGCTCCCCCCTCCAACTCCCCACACCCGGTGAATATTGTAGATGATTAACTGAGATGATGCTGCCAATTTCAGTGCGATACTTGTGATGAATGAGATTGGGGGATTTACCATTTCACATTGATAGGTTTAAACTTTGTTTAAACTTTGGTAGTATTTCTAAATGCAAGCATTTATCCAATTTCTTATCTTTAATGTTAATTCAGTACATTACATAACAAAATGTGCCAAAATAATCTTCCTTTAAATAGCCAAAATTATATCAACTTTGTAATCGAAAAGGAATCCTTAAAACGTTTAAGTCATTGCGGGTTTCAAAATTATCTTTATCATCTTAAATTTGTTTTACAAAAAAGTATACAAGCCCCGATCGAAGATATATTGAATTTTATTGAACATTTTTGAGACATCGAATTCTTACGGTTTAAGTTTGTCACATTTTAGTTCATAAACCTTGTCATATTTTGATAAAAGTACGGAACGGACGTTTTGAGCATGTTTTCAGTCATATTTGTCCAAAAGAAGCGTATCGTGAATAAAGATCAAAGCTCAAATGTAATAAATTGTTACTTTACACGAGAAAAAAAAATCTATTTATAGAATCTAACGCACGCACCTCTCATACCATATCATATAAAAGCCATTTTCACAACTAGCAGTTCCATTCTGACAATTTGTTGCCTAAAGGACGTCATATAAACATGTACGTGAAGATAGCCTTTCTTTTAGTTGTCTGTATCGGTAAGTACATGTTTATCTTCCGTATAAAATATGTTGATAGCTGCTGTACTTTTTTTCTTTTTTCTAAAAATACTGTTTTTATTTCCTTTTTGATTATTCGTTTGTTATTATTATTAACGGATTTTTGTTTCAAACGGGCACTGTAAAATTTGTATGTTTACTTTTAAAGAAGAACTCTTATGTCATAATTCAGTGCACCACTTTAATCATTGGCGGTGACCTGGCTAGACCAAATGTTTATTTTCAAGTTGTTATGTCACAAATTAGACTTTGATATGATAATAAAAGGCGATGATTATGGTCCCGCGAGAAGCAAATGTTTCGCCTACAACAACCGTTACAGTTTATCTTAGCTCATACATGGCTACAATAAATGCAGCATGCACAAGTAACAATGCATTAAGACATTGGTAGAATATTTCCTAGTTTATTGATAAAAAGTCATATGCAATCCTTCAAATAGCAGTGTTTATATTTTGTTGGTTGTAAAATATGTTCATATACGTTTCATTTGTGTAAAGTGGCAGAGATCTACTCTTATTTACTAAATAAAGCCCGCTCTATATAATTATGACTATCCATAGAAGTTCAGGATAAAATCATATCAATTTACAGTCAATTGTTCCCATGAAGGCCGTATTTTGTAACAATTCAAATAATGAAAAAATACATACATGTAATCATATTTAACAATGATATTTTATTATATTTTTTTACATAATTGTAGTTTCATTTAATAGATGCGTCCTTGAATGAGGTGACTGACTGACAATAAAATATTAACCTTATCTCCTTAAGCCGGTTCCCAAGACTAGCTCGTTTCATTTATTTGATCGAGGCAACAATCCCGCTCTTATAAGATACTCGTTCGTGTTAGAAATAACACACAATAATCCTTCAAATGTAAAACTGGAGAGTGGCCCAATGAATTTGAAAACGTATGATTAATAAAAATTCACTAATATATCCAGGCATCTCTGCGGCAGAAGACTGTATCAACACGGATACCACAACATGCGGACATTTAATGTGTGCACCCGGATTTACGCCAACTTGTGAATCAAATATTTGCACATGTAACACAGCTCCCGACCAATCAGGTTAAACGATTAAATGCCGTTACCTTATTAGGTTACTTATCAAGATTGCCAACTTCTTCTTCATCACTTGTGTTTAAACTTCATTCATTTTAATTGTTGCGGCACTATTTTAATATAACAGTGCGTTTTACAGTTCTCTAGTATACAAAGTTGGCCCCTTTTTACGAGCAAAGGGCTTTGGATTAAAATCTAATCTGTCTGGAAATTTGGATACAATAAATAGACCAAGTATCTACTCCAATTATTCATTGAATATCACAAAAAGGTGATCCTAATATGAATTCCTCTATATTATGCATAAACTATATATAAATATTAAAGGCTTATTTAAACCATAAAAGGCAATACTTTTTATATCTCGAAGTTTATTTATTATTATTTCAAGTGTTTAATTTACGATACTCATTTGTCATCTTTTGCGTTTTGGCTATTGCATGCTTAAGTTTTCAGTATGGAAGACATTATATCACATTGTTATAACATTAAAACACAGCAACATGGGTTTGCCTTTTACATAGATATTTGTATTAATTTCTGTGACTTTATGAGCATTGAATATTAAAATCTTGAACTTTCGATAAATAAGTAAAGTGAAGACCCTTGTCATGCAAATGCCGCAATAATCAAGAGCCACATAAACCGTGTCAACTTGATGCTTTTAGAACAAATATGTGACAAATGATGCCGGACTTCAACAAGCTATACATAAATAAAATGAGTAAATGTTATCTTTTAATTAATACATGTACATATGTATTTCAGCGTGCAATAGCTTGGATGACTGCCATAATTACTGGTTTGGAAATCACTGTAGACATAATAGCAGACATTGTATCGATGGCCATTGTGAATGTCGACGTCTTAATTGATATGGTAAATAAAATGAACAATGAACATTATACCAAGATTAGAGCTTATACATTTTTATTCACTAAAGCACGACGAAAGAAAATATTTTAAATTGAACTAAAACAATACATACTTTATACAAACTCATTTATTGACCAAAGTACTATTATATTAAATAAAAAACCGATCATCTATTGTACAACCAGGAACATTTATTATCAATTCCACGAAAAAAAGAAAGCAATGGAAAATGATGAATCAGTGAAAGCTAGTTCAAAAATTTATGAACAACTTCAGCATATTATCACACTTATTCATGATGACATCGCGGGATTTTCTAGAAGAACAGAAAAATGTTAAATCAAGATATTGTTTTGATGGTTTTAAACGAAACGTATGATTCGGCAATTTATTTCTTTTACAGGATGTCATGATCCTGAACATTCAACACATGGGATTTTATATTCAGGGAATATTGATATTTATTAAGAAAATAAATTTGTAAAAAATGAAATGAATTCCGGGACCTTATTCTCTTTTTTTCTTTTTACTTTGTTACCCTTAAGTTAATAAACTTTTGTTATCCTATATATTGTTTGATTGATTGATTGTTATTAATTATAGACGATTGAATGTTTTGCATTTTGATTTAAGAACTAAAATTGGTAGACGGTCTTACATGACAAACGTGTACATATTTGTTCATCTCACCTCAATTAAATAAATTCACAAATAATTCGCTTTTCAGCCAATCAAAGCAACATTAAATGTATTTTAAAACGGCCTTATATTTCAACACACGGGCTTGTCATTTTTAAAAGTTTTTAAAAGGCTATAATTTGTTAATTATTTATTAATAATTTTCTATTTCTATATGGTGAATTATGAAGATAAATGTTTTAATGAATTATGAATACATATACAAATGTAGTTTTTTAAACACAGAACTGTAATGTGAAAAAAATGAAATAGAAAAAAAAATCCTGGTTATAATTATGAAGAAAAAATCTGATGGTGTTCAAGGACTTATCAAACAGGCATTTGACACTAATTGTATCCCATTTAAAGTAGAAACACTCACCGTCGCTGTCGATGTGCTGACTATTACCAAGGGAAAAAGCTACATAGAGGCAAAACGATGTGAAATGGTACTACAATGCGTAAGCCCATTGTATGTAAAGACTGTTTAAACGGCGGTGAGAGGTACTCAACATTTTTGCTGGGACTACGAGGAAGAGTGCTGGGTTGCGTGAGCGCTACCCCCCCCCCCCCCCGCAACCCCCTATAAACACAGACGACTTGTGAAGCAGATACTGGGCTGGAATAACAACTTCATATTGAATTTTTTCTCACGAAAGTTATCGTATATAATTCTCATTAATAGTTCGTGTATCCAGAAAAGGCCCATATTGATGTAAATGGTTCTATGAAGCTACATTTTGAATTTAACTGTTTCAAATATTCATAAAATTAATGAGATGTATATTTGCATTTTCTTACAAAACATTTCTTGAGAAAAAAATGTTTACCTAGTTTTAAGCAATATGGCCATCTATATGTTGAAAAATACTAATCGTGTCTAGAATTATTTATTATCTGGTATAGATATGTAATATCGGATCGTGTATCTGGTCCCTTACCAACATACACGCTCGTATAATGCTATCATGGTTTTTTGTCGCGTATGATACTTAAATATATACTATGCTCATCTGTGGGTAAAATGTTTTAATCGTAGAAACTTATTGAAATCTATGAAAAGCATTCGCTAAAACGGGTCAAGTAAAGTTGGACCTTTGTTACAAAAACTACCAGTTTTTTTAATTACACTGTACATTCAACCTATATTATGCAGATTTAAAAACATTACATTTCTACTTAATGTTAAGTCAACCCGTGTTTATTTTATTCACACAAAGAGACTGTGTGACAGTTGAAATGTTTTCAAATATCTAATGTGAGCATAGTATATCTACATAGTACTATCAGCATTATTTATTATGGTTTTGTATACCTTCATCATTTATAAAATTCATTTAAAAACGATATTGGAAAATAAACGACAAAGCAATAAAATTAATACAATTTATTATGGTACATGTATTTCAGATTAGATTATAAATAATTCGCAGTTCTTTGGCAATTTCATTGCAGTATAAAGAATTTGATCTACATTGTACGAAACGAAAATTATTAACGAATTAAATATATCCAGGTCATATTTTGATAAGAGAATTGACTACTTGTTCATGTCTACGGTCAAAGTCATGATTATGTCTAAAAGCAGTCTATCTTGAATAGCGATCAAAGCTCAAATGTCATAAGACGTTAATGTACACTTGTCATAAGGTGTAAAAGCCACCTACACGATCACAATATTTCATTATGACGATTTGCTCTTACATCTTACAGGATG